>NC_091431.1:51195741-51320741 GCF_032191515.1 Phaenicophaeus curvirostris | reverse complement strand
TTTTGTTTCTTGAGTCCAAAGAAAAGTGTGCTTTTGAATTTAAACAAAGAAACTGAAGGTAACTGGTTATAAATAAACCTCTTTGTCTCTGTTAGCAGACTGCAAACTGTATCAGGCAAATTTTTTTTTCTTCCTTTTTAAGACCAAAAAATGAAGCTTGAAGAAAACAAAACATGGAGGGGCTGTATTTTAGCGATGATCTCATTTAGATCAACTGTAGTTTTTGTAAACTATGGAATATGTATTTTTTCAGTTTAAAACATAATGAGCAACATGAAATACAACTTGGAAAAAATTGGCATATCAGTATCGTCTATAATATATGTATCCCAGTACATGCAGTGATTCTACACCCACGTTGTGCAAGTGCTAATATAGAAGTATACGTATATGTGCGGAAGGTTCAGTGCTGATTTAGGATTTTTGTCCTTGTGGGTGGGTCACTGTGCATTAAGAACGTACTGATGGAAGCTAAAATAAATGTTACATTCTTCAAGAAGGACATAGCGACCAAGATTCAAATATAGTTGTATTAAGCAGGCAAAGCTATAGTTTATGTTTTAGCATTCATAAATAACTGTATTAGATTTCAAATATAGTGTATTATGGGCTGAGTTCTCTTTGACATATAGGTAATGCTGTGTAGTAAGTGTTTCAGCTGACATTATACACTTATCCTGACATAAGAGATCCTTTTCTGGGGGGAAGTTTGGACTAGGTGCTTCTGTTGGAAGAAACCAATATGCAGGAGTTGTTACAGTACAACCCTAAGTGTAAAATTGTGTGTTATAGCCAGTAGGGTTCAGTATGTTTTCACTTTAGAAGTCTCTAGAGTACTGGCTGTTTGCCAACTCAAAATAATATATTAGAAGCCATTTGTAGGAACTTGTTTGAAATCATTTAGACTCCATGCCAAAATCTATATTAATCCCTCCTGGCACCATCCGCCATTTCAAATTCGTAATTAGGAAGCAAGGTGAGGCCGCCACCTTATTCTGTTTCTCTGGCTTGTAAACTGCTTCAGGTAATCCTCAGACTTTCTAGTTAGGCAGTTAGTGAAAGGGTCAGATCACTAAATTGAAGTAAATTACTGATTTGTATATTGGGAGAAAGCCTTTTCCTTGAAACACATAATGGCTATTGCAAAGGGGTTTAAAATTCCAAGCTGCTTGATGAAAATCACACACACGGTCATAGCCACCAGGCTGTCTGCCTTTTGCTTTGTAAAAGCATGCATAGGACAAAAGGATAGTAAATCTTGAGGCTTCCTGTGCATAGGTACAAATTTCACCATTGGGTTTGTTCAACATTGTTTTGGAAGTTGAAACCTGGATTGGTGTACAGTTTAAGCCCTTGAATGCAGGAATTTTTTGCAAATGCAATTAAAAGAAAATTATCTCTTACTGTCTGTTTAAGCCCTTTTCATAGTCCGTTGATGTTCCTAGAGTATCCTATGCTGAAGAATGTGCACTTCTGAATTTATACTACGATTTGTGGCCTTGACACAAAATTACGTGGCTTTATGACACTCAAGTTCACCTCCTTCCTTCTTTCTTGTGTAATAACCCTGACTTGACTATGAGAATACATCCTTTTTTTGCTACTGAAATTCTTGTGTGGCTTTTAAAAAGATTTCACTAATATTTTCATTCGATTATTCATGTGATTCATTATGCTCAGCAAAAAAAGGCAAAATTGCCAAGTCTTAAACAAAACCATGTGTTGTTGTAGTATAAGGCTTTAAGCTCTATTACACGTGAAATGCAGTCTGTCTCATTGGCTCCCAGTTACAAATAAAGTAGAAAACTAGTGCACGCTCAGTTTTAAAAATGGGTGATTAGTCCGGTATGGGACTGATAAGAGTTTTCTGCTGTTTGTAAACTGCGAGTAAAGGCCTGTTTCTAGGTCCTTCATAGCACATGGTCATTTTTGTGCTGCTAGAGCAATACTTTTTATTGATACAGTGTTACCGGAAATCTGTCTAGTTGGTTATATTTTAAGAGAAACATAGGAAAATCTAAGGTACAGAAAAATATTAGAAGAGGGATATTTTAATATTATGGAAGATTTTTATCATCTCTGGATTCACAGATTACCTTGAACACACTAGCCTTTGAAAGGGTGATTTAATACTATTTGAGACCATACAAATATTAGAGAAAAAAAAGACGGGCAGAGAAAAGAACTAGTTTTGGCAGCCTTACAGAAAAAGGCAGTATAGTGAAGTGTTCTTTTGTTTGAGGCAAACTGTGACAATCAGTGTGTCCTTTAAAAATCATTGGGAGTTATTTGTGATTTTCTTGATTTTTATTTTCATTGCAAGTTCTTTGAGACAAAAGTATTATTCTGTCAAGATTGAAAGTCAGTAAGAATTTTTTGAACTCACTTCCTAAAGTCTGAAATTGTCTGAAACCAATACTGATTTAAAGATATGAGCATTAATATGCTAATTTTCAATTAGCCTCATTGACATATTAATCATTTAGGGAAGTGTAGAGCCTAGAAGTTGGTGACAACGTTGAAAGAATGGAGTTAGAGCATATTAAAAACTGAAGGACTTCCTAGCTGGCATGGTTTTTAGAAGATGTTTAGTAGATGCAGTGCAATTAAATATGCCTTTGGTTGAAAGTCATATTAAATATTTTCCAGAATTTGATATCATGTCCTCTAGTATCATCTACATTATTTAGCCCAAACTGAATTGTGCTATCCTGTTGCTTTTCTAGACTACATGTAACAGGAGATTGCTTGGTTTGTTTCCTCATCCCCTATCAGAGGCATGCTGTCCTTAGTCTGGCAATCTGTGTTAGTGTGACTTAAGTATGCTCTAGTGTTGGAACTTCCTACAGCCTCCTGGTATAATGCAGAGTAGTATGTTGACACTATTCTGCAATTGTTTGTTTGCTTTTTACTGTATCTTTTTAAAAATTATTAATTCTCTGGTTTTGTAAGAGCTGTATAAAGAAGACGTTGCCTTGTCACTACAAGTAATACATAAACTGGTAACAGAGCTAAAGATCATGAAGGTACTGTTTCCTGCCAGTAGTTGTCTTTTCTTTGTCTGCCTCATTTTCCATCTTTCCCCTAATACTATAAAATTAAGTTGCTCTCATAGCTTCAGTTGAAAGATCATGTAAATGTGGCTGGGCTATGTGATAGCCCTTCTCTTCTTAGCTGTTGCGGAGTTACTGGAGCATAGCCTTACAGTGAGTGTAAGAGAGGATATAGCTCTCATACCTCAGTAGGTAGCTCTTGGATTATGTCATGGATATTGCCAATAGGAGGGCAGTAGAAAGGCTACTTAGATTAAATGATTCAGTCCATCACTTTAACAAAGTAATTGTTAAACAGGGTAATTTAGAGGGATAGAATTATAATTATCCTCGTTGTTGGAAGCAAAAATTTATTTCCAATATGTTTTATCCAGACATATATACATTTCTGAGTCAGGATTAAAAATTAATCTGTGTTTATTATTACAGCATTATTGAGCTAAGGAACAAATATAGAAGAAAAAAGACAACAGACATAACGTTGTGTGTAATAATAATACTACTTCATACAGGAAAGTCTATCCAGCTCTGTTTTCTGCAGTAGGTTTAATAAATGCTGTAGGGCTTTTTATTTTAAATAATGATGGAAAACAGTTTTTTTGTATTAACTTAAGCTTAGACATTAAAGACTTACTGACCTGGCAAAAAGGAACATGTTCGTGTGCAGTGGCTTCAGTGGTTTGTAACTAGCTCTGATGTGATGAAGAGACCCAAAACTACTGTCAATGATGTTACATTTTTCCCTATATGTGGTTAATGAGTGGGGGACTTCTAAGGCAAAATCCTATTGTTGCCCTTCTTGTTCTTATGTAAGAAGTAGTTTAAAAATATTTGCAGCTTCTTTTAGGTTGATGGATCGTCTTTCAACATGTGCAGTTAGTGTGGTGGCCAGTCTGACTCATACCAATGCAGTGTTCCCATATATCACATCACTGTGGAGTCCCTATGCTGACTTTTAATCATGATAGCTTTCAGTCAAAATGGAGTGGAAGGACAGCCTATATTTTAGGGGGGGTTTATTTCTGTCATTCTAAACAGCTGTATTAAAAAAAAAAAAGTTTTGCAAGTTTAATCTTAATAACCTTCACCCCCAAAAAGCAGACATACTGTGTCATAAAATAACTATTAGTGACTAGTTTGTATCCTATAAATCTAACTTGAGTTGATAATATGGTCCATTACCAGCTAACTGCACAGAGTATTTTTCATTTTACACTCTTCAGTTACTTTTTAGTGAAGTGTTAAAAAATATGAAGCTTTTCTCCTCTCTAAAATTGCACACTGTCTGTCTGTTATTAGGGAGATAACAGCTCTTATAAATGTTTCAGTAAGCGTTAAGTAGACAGTTATGTGCACTCTCATTCCACGCTTATTTGCTTACTGTAATAAACTGATAAAATATGTGTGGTTTGTCTCTGTGTATCTGCAGGCATCGTGAGTCACATAGATTTCCTTTAGAAATAATGTTGTGTCTGCAGAATTGATTGGTTATTTTCATAAACCATCCAAAGGTACACAAACGACTTCTATTATTTAAACATATGCTGTGTAAGATTTGTAGGGGATGATCTCCTGGTTACTAGATGCTTCTTGTTCTGTTAACTCTGTGGAGGATTATTTTAACCTCAGAGTGATTGCAGGTATATGCCCTATGGCTTTCTTTAAGTATTGTAGTTGTATGCTTTAGAAAATTTAGAACAAAGCCAAAAACTTCTGTTTACTAGACTCGTGCTAGTGTTAAATCGACTGCATTACAGTCACACCTGCTCAAAACCCTTGCTGACAAGTAGACGTCTTGAGAAATCTTTTCTGAAATTAGAGTCCTTTGTTCAGCTCATATACATTTTATTTATTTCTTGTACTGCCACATTAAATACAATGGAAAATTAATGTTATACAGGAAGGAAGGTGGTTTAAACATAATGCCGTTATTCTGACTGTCCTTTGTGTGTGTTGCTCTGTATAGTATGATTTAAAATAAAAGTGAGTGGGCTCATGAGTGAAATTCTGACTGAAACATGAGCAGCAGTGCTGAAAAGGGCTAAAAAGCACAGGAAGGTGTCAGTAAAATTTGAATCAGTTACAATTTAAATATAGTGAGTGATTTTTGCTGTATGTGTATATATATGTATCCATACATTGGACTTCTGACTATTAACTTTTTATGTTTTCGTTCCTTTTAATAAGTAGTACTATTAAAATGAGCAATATGTTAACACAGAGAAGCTAGTATCCTTAAGCTTGTTTTAACATGAATAAAACATATTTCTTAGGCTTGTTAATGAAAAATGGGTGAACCATTCAATGAAATCACTTTTCTGTTATGCATGTCCAGCTCAAAGTGAATTAAATGTTGAAACTAAAAGGCTAAGCTTAAACCTAAAAGCAAGATTTAAATTACAAGTTAGAACTTAGGTTTTATTCATTATTTCAGCAGTGGTTTAAGTAAAAGATGCTAGTGTGATTTTGCAACTGTCTCTTTCTATGAATCAACAAGATATCTATTGAAGATATCTACTATTTGAAGTATCTGCTTTCATATTTCCAGACAACTGAACTGTATTAATCTATTGAAGTTAGTGCTGGGTCCAGTCCTATTCAACATCTTTACCAAGGACCTGGATGAAGGCATTGAGCACATCTTTAGTAAGTTTGCAGATGACACTAAGCTGGGTGGAAGTGTCAATCTGCTGGAGTGCAGGGAGGCTCCAAAGGCTTCTGAACAGGCTGGACCACTGGGCTGAGACCAATGGCATGAGGTTTAACAAGGCCAAATGCCGAGTCCTGCACTTGGGGCACAACAACCCTGTGCAGTGCTACAGACTAGGAGAAGTCTGGCTGGAAAGCTGCCTGGAGGAGAGGGACCTGGAGGTGTTGGTTGACAGCGACTGAACATGAGCCAGTAGTGTGGCCTGAAAGGAGATTGTAAAGAGGAGGGTGCTGGCCTCTTCTTCCAAGTGGCAGGGGACAGGACAAGAGGTAATAGCCTCGAGCTACGCTAGGGGAGGTTCACACTGGACATCAGAAAGAATTTTTTCACAGAAAGGATCATTTGACACTGGAACAGGCTGCCCAGGTTGAGTCACCTTCCCTGGAGGTATTTAAAAGATGGGTAGATGAGATGCTCAGGGACATGGGTTTAGTGTCAGATAGGAATGGTTGGACTCAATGATCCAAGAAGTCTTTTTCAAACTGGTGATTCTGTAAAGTTTAGGTTTTTCATCCAAAGATGTTTTGAATTTGAGGAACTGTGAAGAGCTGTACAATTAACTCTTTCTCCATTCATTTTGCATTGGCTGGAAATCTGGTCATGTGATGTCACAGGAGGCAATGTTTTAGAACTATAATCTTCTATATTTATGCATGTAAACTGGCATTGGAGTGAAAGGATACAAGATCATTATGGGCTTTATTAAATTTCACTGAATTGTGTTCTTGGAGAAAAGTATTAGATATTTTCATGCTTGTCAGAGATCAGTAACTGGACGAAAAAAAGAACTGAATTTAAAAAAAAAAATAAGGTGCCTGTGTTCTTCAAGTGGTATTGCCGCTTCTGTTTGAAGAGACACAGAAATTTAAGTATTTGGCTGTGTGTTTGATTGTGAATGGCTTTATTTTCTTCTGGTCATGTAGGGAAACTAACAGTGTTGTCCTTGAGAGCATTACATTATCTTTTTAGGGAAAAGAAGATGTCTGAACTTCACCAATTTACTTTAAAAGCATTAACAAATTGTACAGATTCAAAATTGAGTTTGTGGCATTTCCTCAGTTCAGACATATTCTGAAACTGCCTTTAGTCTCCACGCTGAAGGTTACTGGTAGATCATTAATTTGTTTCTAAAAAAAAATAACAGAGTTTTTGTGTATTAGAAAAAGAAATGCAAGCTAAAATGTTGAAAGTGAAATCTGATTTGGAAGTTTTTGCAGAGGTGTTTGATCAATCTCATCCTGAATATGTTGTTCCAGTTACAGTCACATAGTGTTTGAATTTTGAGGGGAATGGAAGCCTTTCTGCCTTTTTTCCTTCATTATTTATTCTTCAGCCAGTATAACGTGAGCATTTCAATGCACCTTCTAAAGCCATCTTTGAATACACACTCAGTTCTTCCTGTAGTTTTCTTCAGCTTTCATCAATGAAGTGTTGAGGCTTTTAAACAGATATTAGTTGATCTTTACAACTACTCATTTGAGGCAGTGGGTATTACTAGCCTGGCTTTCCGGTTCAGAAACTGGTGCTCAGAGATTAGGATCAAGTTTGTTATGTGCTCACTAGCTTCTGAAGGTTTTCAACAAGATTCTTTACATCCTTATTACGTTTTGCAGATACTCTCCCATTTGTGTAGTACCCTGTGGGTTTAAATCCCAGCTCATAACAACTTCTCATATTACTATAATTGTTCATGAAGTCTCAGATCAGTCCCTTGATGTTAAACGTGGTCAGGAAAATGTAGCAACCTTGTAAGAGTTTTGTAGGGAAGACAAGATAAAAGTCCATTCTCCTTGTTTGGCTGTGTGGAATCTTGAACATCCTGCTGTTTGCAGTTGCATCTCAGTTACACGTTCAGGGCTTTGCATGGGGCAAGAGGACATGGACACTCAACAGTGGAAACAGATAAACAGATACATCTGACAGATATACTATAAAGTTCAGTAGCGTGTAGTGCATTAACCAGGCAAATGGGATGTTTGTGCTGAGTGTTTGGCTTTTTTAGCCTCTGTTTTCTTTGTGTGGCGTTACTTTTCATTTAACTTCTTACCCTTTGCTTAAAAGTATTTTAAAGAGTTAAAACTAACTTTTCTGCAGTTTTTTGCATATTCCTTACTTTTGCACTTTTGAGCTCATGATTACAGTTTTCCTTATGAGCAGTATCTCCTGGGAATTTGTTTGCACACTACATGAATATCTTTTATTCATGCCACTCCTTCAAGACTGAATGGAGCCAAACTTCCTTGGGATTTCTCTTGTTGCTTGGGTCAGCAAGGCTATTAAAAAATGGCAACAACATTCTGCTCTATGCAACTGTGGTTGTAGTATTTGACTGTTGTAATTGTTAGGCAACATTTTTTTGTGGTTTTAACAAGAGTACAGTTTCTCACTATAAATTTCACAGTACACAGTTGGGGTCACCCTTGAGTTCTGGTGCATAGAGTGGAAAGAACTTGTTGGAAACAGCATAATTATTTTAACTGTAACTCTTAAAAAACTCTGATAATTTAGTAACTAGGTTTTAAAAACAGATCTATATTGGAAAGTAAGGCAAATACAACAAAAGTTAAAGCTGCTGTTTCTCAGTACCAGCAATGTTTTTTTAGACTCTTTTATCTGGTATCTGTTACTGCAATTTGTTTATGTCCTTACTTGTTCGTTATTCACTAAAATTCCAACTAGAAAGCAGGTGCTTTGGCTGAGTGAAGAGTGTAATATTCAATTGTCATTTTATCTGTTCTTCACTTACAACATTCACCAACAGTTATTTTGTGCTTAGCAGGTCACTACCCAAGTCTCTGTGCCAACAAAAACACATGAACTGCTTCATCGAATGAGTGGGAAAGGATTAGCAGCTCATTACTGCTTCTCAAGACAGCCAAGCATTTTTGGTGATCGTATGGTGTCTGTGCAAGTGACAGTAACAAATACATCTGATCAGAAGATAGAGAATATTCACATTGAAGAGAAGAAACTACCTGCAGGCATGAGGATGCAGGAGTTTAATCCAATAGGTAATTATTATACAATCTATAAAAATACAGAATCTTAACCTTCAGCAAAATTTTGAATATAGGAAAGTGGGTTTGCATATATACTGATATTTATCTATGTATACACATGTATGCTTGTGTATGTATTTATACATTAACGCAGAGACTCATGGAACTATCTTTACTTACATAATCTGATATTAACAAAAATTTAATTTAGCCTTCCACTACTTGTGTTGGACTTTTGAAGTAACTCCTTGGAGCAGAACATGCATGCCTGAGAGCTTCCCTGTTTGTTCCATTATATCATACCAATTATATTCTGTCAATTCCAGTTGGTATAATAAAATTCTCTGTCTTCCCACAAACTTTTATTCTCTTACAGAATTATTCCAAAATGGCTGTAATGGGCTACTATTAAGAATGAGGTTTTGATTTATGTATTCATTTATATATTCACGGGTTAGCCCTGCCCGGCCAAATTCAGCAGCTAAAACCATGCATTTGAGCTTCTAAAAATCCCTTCCCCACATACACCCTGCCAGGAAGGGGGAAAGGGAAATGAGAAGAAAAAGACTTATGAGTTAGAAAATAAACCTCCTGCTGTAATGACATGAAAATGGTAACAATGGAAGTAATTAGAAAGTAGTAATATATACAAGTATATGAGATCACAACCCAGCCCACCCCTCAGTGACTGTATGCCACCACAAATACTGTAGAGCAGACATGGGGGAGTGGGTCTATGGCTAGGAGGGATCTGGACTCAGGAACTGGACTCAAGAACACACGGATCTGGGATTAGGAGCAACCAGACAGATGAGGTCCTCACTGGACATCAGCCATCGTAGAAGAGAGCGAGACCCTCGTGATCTCTCAGTTTATACTGAGTATGACATATACAGGATGGAATACTCTGTTGGTCAGCTTAGGCCCTATTCGCCCCTCCTCGCAGGTACAGCTGCTTGGAGATGGCCTTGGTTAAATATAAGCATTGGCCTTTTTACGTACCAGTGCCCTGTGTTATCTCTTCAGAGAAGAACACTATTTCAGAAAGCATGCGGTTAGTTTTCAGAAGATGACATTACTTACAGCGAGTGAGTTAGTCATAAAACTGACTCTACTTAACCTCAAACTACCACATCACATTTATTTTCTTTTCAAGCTTTAGAGAACGTTTGTAGATGGTGGTTTTTTTGGTGTCTCAAAGCATTCTCATTGTATCCCTTGTGAGCTCTTGCCAATGAAGTGAAAGTGTATGTTATATTCTAGTTTGCATCTACCATACTTCCACAAAGTGTGGCTTCTTAGACTAGGTAAAAAGCAATGCTGTAGTCAGCCCTAGCCTAAATTATTTTACTTTCTACCATCTGATTGGGATGGTTTTTTTGCTAACATTCTGTTTGTGGAGAAGAGTAAAAAAACTGACAAAGAACACGGATCATAGCAACTTTTATTCAAAGGTAATACCTGTGCACACTATCTGCTTCCCTTTCTCAGAGCTTCTTTTTTTAGGATATTGTGGTATAGGCAGGAGGAACACAAATGTCTCTGTTTCAGAATATAATTGGAGAGAACAGACATGCTGCTTTTCGACACAAGCTTCTGTACTTTAGATACGTTTCTTAGTGAGTGACATTACTATGTGAGTCCTTATCATGGTAGAAGAATACAGAAATAGGTTCTTAAAGCACAGCTGCAAAATAAAGAGCATTTGTTTTCAGTAGTTTGTTTGAATGCAGCTTTTCTCTATTCTTTGTCCCTTTATTGAGAACTCAGTTTATACGTCCTGTTCTTACTACCTTTTTCTGTTTCCAGCATTTGGAAGTGTCAGTGTAGACAGGTATTCCTACCTAGTTTTCCCTCCATCACTGCAATTCCTCTTGGCAGCTGTCCTGATTTTGCCAGTAGAAATGGGCCAGATTATTTCACCTACATCACTATATGCACTATTTTTCTGTTGGCTAGTTTCCTATGAAATACCATTTGAAAATATTAAGCTCAAAGACTTTGATAAAGTTTTATCTGAATTTGAGTTGGAGCCTGTAATCTTTTGATGCTTTTACTATTTATTAACTAAATTTGCAGACTCGTGTTACTGAAAATGAAGTCCCTGTGCTAGATCCATACAGAAGTAAAATGATGTAACTTCAGTGTATTTTTTTCTGCAAATAATCAGTTTTTCTAATACAAATCTTTATTTTGTTTATGGTGGGTGGGACTGTAAGACTGAAATGGCAACAATTCATGTGCACTATCTGTGGAGAGAGAGGATCCAAGACAGTTAACATGCAAGTGTGACATTTGAGTGATACCTACTTGAAATAAAACTATAAATATTGTCTCTTTTATATGGAGCCTTTTTTTTAATGTATGTATTTTAATTATGTAAAGTTTGGGAGTTTGCATCTGGGGTTTTCTGTTGTTTTGTGTGCAGTTAACCTGTTCAAAATGTTTTCATGTAGAGTGCCTTGAGCCTGCAGGATCCATTACCGTTTCAATGGGTATTGACTTCTGTGATTCTGCTCAGACAGCCAGTTTCCAGTTATGGTGAGTTCTTGGGAGGGAAGGTAATTTTTTGCTCTTGGAATGCAAAAGTGGTGTGTATTAGAAGTTTACTTGGCAGTAGCAGACTTGCTGTTTATTAAATATTTAAAGAATTGAACAACTGTTCACAACATGATGTATAACCAAGATGTTTTAGAGAAATAAAACATAATTAGTGTTCCATTTTACTATTACAAGAATGAACATTTTTCTTCAGTCTTCTAAATTTTTTTAGCACTTGCTTCTAAAATAACCAGATTTGATGGTAAACTCAAATCTAGGTTTGGAATCACATGTGTAAGTGTAAAAAGTCTTTGTGTTTTTAAAAAGGTTTTGTTTGGGAGCTCCTATTTTCCCTTAGTGTAAATGATACCAAGCAAAAGCATGAACTCCTCTTCCAGTTTAGAATTACTTCTCTGTTTCTGAGCTTTATTTTTATCTTTTTCTCCACTTACTGGGATTCTTCTTAGTAACAGCAACTTGAAGGGACCAGTCAGTTCTGACTAGTCTTCTGCAGTGTTTTGTGTGTGTTCTTCTTTATAGGAAATCACAACTCAAAAAAGCACATAGTGTGAGTTAATTGTAGTTCTTCAGGTGCTTGTTATGGGTGTTTGTGATCTGTGTGACATGACTGCATGAAACCAACTCCAAAATTTGCTAGGCAAAGAAGCATATTGCTCATGTTGTAGATTCTTTTAAATGGTTTCAGGGAGAATGAAAACGAGTAACTGGCTGGCCAGGTAGATTTTGTCTGATATGCTTGATTTACACTTTTTATGCTCATTATTGACACATTCAGGGTGCTCCTTTACCTGAGTTCCTGTTGTGTTCTAGGCTAGCAAGAATCCCATTCACCCAGTGAGAGCTCTGTTACAAACCGGCATTTGACACCAGGGAAAATAAATAGTAGGAGAGTCCAAGTATTAGCATGAACAGATGGGGGAAGTCTATCCACCTTCTTTTACGAGCTGTTCAGGCTTATATAGTCTTTGAAACTATGAAAAGACAGTAAGCAGTACTTCTTATATCCTGCACAAAATATATTGAAAGACATTCACATTGCCACATTCCAGTTTAGGGGAAGCCCTTTGAGAAAGTTCTGTACTCCTTTCTTGAATACTGTTAAATTTTAGTGTACTGCTAGTAAATACAGCTTGTGCAACCTATAGTTATTTAAGATAGTGGGAAAATCTTTACAATAGAGATGTACCCAAGTGACTCCAAAAGAACTGCTGCTAAAATATGATTTCTTGTTCTAGGGGCAAGGAGGTTTTACTATTGAATTGATTTTTTTTCCTACTCCTCAAACCTTTCCCTATACAATGGATGCTCATGTGTAGTCATTTTAAAGATGTTAGTATCTCCAGCAAGATGTCTGCACCATGCAGTTTATGCACATCACGTTGCTGTAGCTGGTCTGTATGCTGTTTGCTGAAATGTAGAAATAGTTTTGGACTGCTGCCTGATGCTAGGTTTATTTGGGAAGAGAAGTTCCCTTCTAGGCAATGCAGTTTCGTAATTGCTTCAAAATTATGAGCCCTCTTTCCCTAGATATATTTTCGAGATTTTTTTTTAAATAAAATGTGCACACTTTATCAAGCAGGAACATTCTCTTTTAAATAGAACAGTTGTTTTTCTTTCAAGTCTGTATTTTCAGTATACTAACGATTTGATTCCAAACTTATACCATTTATTGCTAAGAATCTTAGTAGTGATGAGGATAAGCAATGTAGCATAACACATTGATTTTATGCAGATCATCACCTTTATGTTTTGGGAGGTCTGCTGTATTAGTGATATATAAAAACTGATTACTTTCTCCAACATTGCCTAGTAATTGTTTATTATTTTCCTATTAGACAAACAAGACAGATCAATATTCCTGAACACTGACCAGACTATGAGTAACATCACTGTAAATAGATTTGCCTCAGACCTCAGTGGTGTATTCATTTTAATGATTTGGACAATGTGAGTCCAATGACAAATCTCAAGCTAAGTTTAAAATTAAATTAAGAATAGGAATTGCTTACTTTGTTCCTTTGCTTAATTGATATGGCCTTGTGTCTTTGACAGTAGTTCTTAGAAAGCAGATAATTATAGGTAAAAATATCCTTTGCATTAAATTTACTGTTTTACTGTTAAAACATGTATTCATGTTCAAAATCCTACTGATGTTCACTATCATTGAAGAAATTGTTCAGTGTGATGTTTTGGGAGCTATGTCTCAGAGAACTCAGCTCTAGCCTTTTTAACTTGTCACACTTCTTAAAAAGCTTTTATCCAAAAGGAAGACTGACTTGTAGAAGTTTGTCAAAATATAGTTGAAATACAACGCACACGAAGTTGTCAATATTCTTGTGTTTCCTGCTAACATATACTTATGAAAGACATTGTCGGTTATTTTGCATTTTTGTTAGAAGCATGTTCAGCACTAAAGTGTTCCTGATCATAATCATTTTCTTTACATTGTTCTAGGAGGAGCACTTTGTCTTGCATCAAATGTAATTGATCCTGAAGCAGTGTAATCACAATTACTCACTTTCTTAATTGGCCTGCCCAAAATCAGAAAATGGAAACCGATCGACAGTGTTTAAATCAATAGCTTTGTAGTAAAGCTTGTGGGGGTAGGGACTTAGTGGTAATGGGTAGATCAATTGGTCTTAGATGCCAATCATGGACTGTGTGTTTTGCATAGCAAACACTGCCTTTCGGCTTGGGGATGTGCTGTTGTGCTAGTGGTTCAATAAATACAAACTGTATAAAGAAAAAAACTAACCTGAATAATAAAATATTTAGATATCTTTCAGAATTTGTTGTTCAAATCAAAGACAATGAAGGAGAAACTGCATTATAGAGAGGTTCAAGGGGATGGGCTTTGAAGCTTACCAAGATCACACATTTAATTAAAAAGACATGAAACAACTTTAACATGAAAACTATGCCTAATGCATTTATTTAGAATATGTACTTGGATGCTCATTCATAAGGAGAACATCTCTTCATTGTGATTTTTCTTGTGCCATCACTTTGCAGAGGAACATTACTTTAGCCTCACTGGTGTTCTGCCCAATAATGCTTCTCAGGCAGAAAGTTAAAGAGGAATAAATGGGGGAACTCAGTCTTCTGAAAGATTTTTGTAAGCGTTACTGTTTCTGTTTGTGTTACTTTGATCAGATTCTGCAAGCAAGTTATACACAACTTAGAAGAGTAAAGCAATTTGTTATTGGCTTACTCACATGCATGGTAGTCTGGTAGCTTGTTAAATCCTAGTTAAGCATCAGTGTATTCACCGTCCCAGTAAGAGACCGTAGTCTTTGCTGGGCTGATTGGCATCAGTGAGTAGAGAAAATGTTAGAATGGATGTTTGATGGTACAGACTGAGGGCACTACACCACTGACTGTGGAATTGTTTTTTTTTTCCTTTCAGATTTTATTAATTTCCACATGGATGTGTCTTGAACTCTTGAGGTCTTAGTAATCATTATCTTAAAAATCCAACAACTCTCTCTTATTGAATCCTCAACATAAGAAGGGTACGGAACTGTTGGAACGGGTTCAAATGAGGGCTACAAAGATGATCAGAGGACTGGAGCACCTCTGCTATTAGGGCAGGCTGAGAGAGTTGGGGTTGTTCAGTCTAGAGAAGAGAAGGCTTTGGGGAAACCTTATAGCGACCTTCCAGTACCTGAAGAAATGTACAGGAAAGCTAGAGAGGGTCCTTTTACAAAGGCATGTAGTGATAGCACTAGGGGGAATGTGTATAAATTGGAGAGGGGAAAATTTAGACTAGACGTTAGGAGGAAATTCTTCATGATGAGGGTGGTGAGGCAGTGGAACAGGTTACCCAGGAAAGTTGTGGGTGCCCCACCTCTGGAAGTGTTCAAGGCCAGGTTGAATGGGGCCTTGAGCAACCTTGTCTAGTGGGAGGTGTCCCTGCCCATAGCAGAGGGGTGGAATTAGGTGATCTTTGGGGTCCCTTCCAATTCAAACCATTCTATGATGATTCTTGGTTTTATCATTGTTATCTTGCATGTCTCTACTTATCAGGTATGCTCAGGTCTTCCTCAGAGTTTACCACTTCCCTTAGATATGTGCACAAAGATTTTGGAGCTTTACCATGTCAGAATTTGGCCTTGGATCCTTGGAATGCAGGCATTTGAATCCCTAGAGAATAAAGGCAAGGAAGTTTACAGAGTTACTGTGTATACATGCCCTTATTCCATTTGTACTTGTGTTTAGCATTTTGGATTCCTATATGCATTTGCAAAACCCGGCCGGCAAATCTCCATCGTCTTTTAGGGGTCAGGTGAGTGTCTGAAGGTGAAGGGGAAATGTCCTCTTTACAACAGAGAGCTGAAGAAGGAAAGTTGTCCTTATCACTGCTTCCCTATTCTTTTCATCTTCTCTTTTCAAATTCTGTTGGCTGTTCCCAAAGCCTGGAAAGAGCCACAGCTTTGAAGATAAAATTAATTCATGGAGAACCTGTTTTCTTTTTCCCATTTGTTTGAAAAGTATACAGGAACTTGTTTAGCTCTCTTTGAAACAGGTTGACGTAGGGTACTTGTCCATGCCGTGCATCTCTTCCCCCTTGTACAATCAGGGCTCCCAAAAAGAAAGAGAAATGGAATGAAAGCAACAACTTCTATGCCTTCCATTCTGTCTCAGAATAATGATATCATGGGAAAACAGTGTGACTAGTGACAGAAGTTTTCACAAGCATGGTCTGGTTGCCTTCTGCTGGCATTTCCTGTGTCCCAGTGTTATTAGAAGAGCTGGGCTCCCGTACATACTTCACTACTGTGAAGTACGATAGAAAAGAAAGTTGTCCGTTTGCCTCATCCGCCCTGGTCTGTATAAAGAGAGCATCTTGCTGATTTTCTTTCCCAAGAAAGAGATTTTTTCCAGCATGAAATTCTCTTATCTCAATCTGTGTTGATATAGGAATCTTCCCGAGCAGAACTCCTACCTGCAAAGAGGAGTAAATGAAAAGAATCAGTTGGGTAGCAGACAGTATTTGCATCGAGTGCAAGCATGCATTCAGGTGTAGATGCTTGCACAAAAGCATCTGATTAAAATTATGTAGTTGAATATGTTATGGAATATATTTAAAGCTAATTTTAGAGATGCAGGACTGTCTTCAGATCATTGTTACTTGCATTTTCACTTGTTTCTGGCTGTTTCCTTCCCTAGTGCTCTGTCAGCAGCTCACCAGGTTGTTTACAGATGTAGGATATTAAGACAACCAATCTGGTACTTTCCTCCTTACTTCATTATGCTAGAGTAGTCAGTTGGCTCAGTTACAGAAAGCAATTATGTCAAGATAGATAACTGACCTGGAAAAAAGAAAGGCTGGGCATGGAAAAATGCTCTCATTTCTCCTATCAGTCTGGCCTTTTTTCTTGTAAAAGCAGGATGGTAGGATTTCCTTTCTTCACCAAGGCTATGAGCTGGATCCCCCTGAGTTCTCCATTTCATGTTTTGCAGGAACTTAATGTGTTGCTCATCCTCCTCCCTTCTTAGAGTTTTATCATCTGTGGATATACTCTGAATACAACACAAAAATAGTGAGCTGGTAGATGTGTTCTGGGTCAAGCAGCTACTAAGACTGAAACAAAAAAGAGTAATATGAATAGCAAGAAGAATGTTCCCCAGACTCTTATTAGAATAGTGAATTTTTTTAAAGCTTTGAAAATTAAGACTTTAAAGACAGCCATTTTAAGAACTCATTCACAAGTGATAATATTATTTGTATTAGCTTTAAAGAACATCTTGCTATCATTATCCTCAAGTCGTTTGTTACAGCAGAGAACATTTTTCCCAGGAACTGTTCGGAGCCAGTTCTTTAAAAAAAATTGAGGAAAGAGAGAGGGAATAAGCGAAATAGACACTGGTATTAAATGACAGGTGCTAGCTGCTCCCACTGCAGCCATCTGAAGAAAAGTTAAAACTGTGCGTCTTCTAAAGGATTGAATGTTAGTCTTGCAGAGTCATTTATTACAGAGATAGTAAGTCTCTCTGTGTTCCTGTGGGAGCATTATCATCTCGCATTTGTTCATCTTAATTGGGTCCATCAGAAGATAAATTCATGTGATCCTTAGAATTACATCATGAAAGGGGTGTGAGACTTTTACAAATACAGTAGGTAGGCAACAGTAAGAGAAATGATGTCTAACGTTATTTGCCACTAGGCTGACAATGAAACACAAAACAGATTTTGCAAACGAGTGGGGAGGTATTGTTATCAGCCATCACTATTTGTTTGATTCTTTCAGAGATCCCTTCAGCAGACTTCTTATTAAGCATACACGTTCCACTAAGGATGTAACTTAATAACTACACTTGTTAATACAGGAAAATGCAATTTTCAGTTTTTGAAATCTAAAACCAGTTATGTTTTGCTGGCTTGAGAAAATTTGCCTTTTTTTCTAGTAAGCTTCTTCAGCTTGATCTTCCAGGAGTGTTAGAGCAACACCACCCAAGAGATGTGTCAGTGCAGCTTGACGAATTGTCTGTCAGATACCTAAATGTTAATGTTCAGCTTTAAAATTGCTTCTGCAGTTTCTTTGTTTGAACAAAATTTATACTAATTATAGTATTAAAAGTATAAATAAATAAGTTAAATACAGTGGTATTTTGTTTACTTAGGTATTGGGGGAAGTTATGTAGTTGTACCGCAAGACTCAAGCTGTTATCATGAAATCTCTATCTTTGGGGACACTCAGAGCTCAAATGGACAGGAGTCTGAACAATGTGAACTAAGGTGGCCTTGGGTTGAGCAGCTTGAGCCCCTTCCAGTCTGAATATTTCTGTGGTGCTGTGGAACTATGAAATTACTTTTGTTAAAATAGATATTACTAGATCTCTAATATGAAAATGCAGTGGAAGATGCAGATCAGTAAATGAAATCTGAATATTTAGCCTGTAAAGTGTGTGATAAAAAGAATGATAAAAGGGATGATTATTTTCTCTCAATTAAAAATAAGTTTACTGAAGTAAGCTGAAATTAATATAATGTAAAAGTAAACCAGATGCTGGCTAAAGTGAAATTAAGAATCAAGTGGTTTTGAAGAAGAACTAGCAATCAGAATTTCTGCTTCTAGACAATGAAGAGTTCATGGTTTATCAAAGAACATGTGTTAGGTTTTAAATCACTAAGGGATGGGAAATTGGAAAGTTTGTTAACAGTAGAGGTGTCAAGTGGTCCTCTTGAGCAGTTACAGGCATATAAAACTCAAGCTATGCTTGTGCTATCGTTCCTTTTTATTGTGAAAAGATTGTTGTATTTCAAAGCAATGTAATCACTTATGTTACAAGTCAACTTTATGTACAAGTGGCATGTCCAGTCAATGTAGTACATGAATCATTGCACACAAAACTGTTTATCCATTTTATGCTGAATTATGTATTGCACATCTTGTAAATATGAAGGATAACATTGGAGAAATAATCAGTTGAACAATACTAATGAAGGCATTGTTAAAAGTCTCAGTAATATAGTCTGAGTAGTATATAAAAAACAGACGGTAAGAAGTTACAAGGCAGTTGATTAAACAACCTTCCTTCATCTCTTAATCTGATGGTGTTCCTGGTCAGTTTTCAAAGTTAAAATTAAAGAATAAACATATTCTTATTTTACAGAGCACTTCATAAGGCCAGTCAAACAATCCCCTCTCTTTTAACATGCTAATGACCTTAGAGATGGAAGGTAGCATTGGAAAAAAAAGTGAGAATTTTTAGCCAAGCAAATTTTTAAGAGTGGCAGGTCAAAAATGATTTTCTGTAGTGGAAATACTAGCCAGGTTTTAAAAGATTGTTTCGCTGCATGATTGCAAACTAATAATTTTCAACAAAGTATTGACGCTATATTTTATTTGTAAAGCACATACTTGAGATTGTATCCTTAAGCATAATTGTAACCCATCAGAAGATAATAATGTACTGTTTCATAAGTATTTCCTTGGGAAATTGGGTGATTATGGTAAGCATCAGAATTTTAAATGACAGGACCATAAAACACTCCCCCTGATTTCAAGTGGTTTGTCTCACACCTATAGAAAGGAGGCACATATATATTCTGTATTATTGATCTAGTGCTGTTTTTTTCGGTCAGTCCATCTTATTTCAGAATTTTGAAGTCATGAAAACTCAGTAACACATTTGAGGTTAACTTAAATACCATGGATATTAATTGATTAAATATGTTTTCCATTCTAATGATTGTATCATTATTGTTAAGTAGGCTATCTGAGGCACATTAGCATTCAATACGTATTGACTATTTGCTGTCTCCGGAAAAAAAAAAAGTAGTATTCTTGTCTAAAAAAATTTCAAACCATTAACAAAGATTCTGACTGGATGTACTGATCCTGAATTGCTAGATGAATCCTTTATGGTATAGTTAGTCAATCAAACATAGCAGAGTGAATGTGTCTTGAGTTTCTGTAGACTTGCAGAATTCCAAGACAAGATAGTTGAAAACTCAGAGAACTGTATGGATAGGAGGAGCAAGTTCACTGTGTTGTATTTATTTCTAGAGGATGAATCTATATCATTTTATACTACTAGTCATATACTACTACTGACAGTCATTTTTTAACACTGACATGAAAACTGCATCAAATTCTGTGATTTTCAAGCAGTATGGTGTGTGATTTTGTTTAACTATACAAAATGTTGCAAAATTGAAGTTATTGAAGATATTTCCTTTTTACTCCTAAATTTATTGTTTGGTTTGTTTGGGATTTTTTCAGCCAACAATAATCCATTTTGTCTGCTATCATACCTTTTGTAGGTTTAGCCCTATTTCTAGGACAGCTGTCACTGATGACAGAATTTGCAAATAAAGGTTCTTTTAAATGGATTGTAAAATGCATAATAATTTGTCCTTTGCAAGCAGTTAGTTTGAGTGTGGTGCCTTAAAGATACAAATAAACACTAATATGAGTAAAAGTTACTCATTCAGAAATACAAGAGCATGCATACTGTGTTAATACTACACATGTACTTGAGAAAATGGATCGGCCTTCCTAATGCAAGAAATTAGCAGACTTATGAATTAACAAGGTAGAAATCATGCAGGTACTTCTTATGCTGTCTATAGATTCCACAGTGAATTTGAAGCTGATAAGTATATATTAATCTGTGTTGAAGCACTTGGTTGATTCTTTGTAATTTCTCTTTTACCAGCACAAAGGACGATCGTTTCAATGTTAACATTCAACCCCCTGTTGGAGAGCTGCTTTTGCCTGTCACTATGTCAGAGAAAGACTTTAAGAAGGAGCAAGGTGAGAAATATATCAGGAGCTTCAATAAATGTATTTGAATGCGAAGAGGACTGTGTGCCTTTCAAGTTTCCAACCCTACAGCAAGTACTTCAGTGTAGTTGTTTGTGTTAGTCTCTGTTAGCATTCAGTCTGATACTAGTAATTTGATTTAACAATATCTTAAAAAAGATGTGCAACGGTACTTGACAGCTTTTCAGTGTGCCTTTAAAAGCATAAAGCCCACCCCTACCCTGAAACAGTCTTCTGGCTCAGAGAGTTTTGGCTTCCTATCCTGAACTGTGAATGTCTTCCCTACTATCAGCAAAGCAGAACGTTGGAATCCCAGCTCAAGGAAATAACCCAAATATACGTTGATATGTTGTCTGTCTTTACTAGTATTTATTCCAAGGCTGCTTTTAGCTACTGTGAGCATACCTGTTCCTCTTTCAACCTTAATTTAATGTTTTTCCTTTCAAACACTTCCTATAAAAATATTTTATGTTTTAGAAAGGTTACATGATTTATACTTCTGCATGCTTCTAATTCTGCATTTTTAAAGAATCTAAGTTTCTGTTCAAACACAGACCTCTGTACGAGCTCTTAGTGACTTAAATATTTATACAAAATAATAACAGAAAATTGTACTTAGCTTTGACCATGTGTAAAATGGAATAGTCCATACTGCTTAATTTGGATATGATTCTTGGATGTTTTAAAATATAAATTATTAGATATTGGATGCATTCAAATGTAATAGTGTTTACTCATCTATCTCAATATATGGGGATTTACATGGGTGGATCTCTCCACATTGAGATGAGAATATACCCAGGGGTCCTGTCTCATTGCTCTGTAAGGCTCAGAAACTCAGTATATCCATCAAACAGTCAAGAACATCAATGAGTAATGCTATGTATTATTAATTATTGCTTTTGAGCATTTCTTGCTTTTGTATTTTTGAATGATTGAGAAAGTAGTTTAAATATTGCCTAGATCATTTTCAGTTAAGCTTATGGCTGCAGTGAAAAGTTAGGTTTGTGCTTTATTTTCTTAACCAATTGATACTTATTTGCTGTTCTTACCCTTTGCTGGCTAAAGCCTGCCTCTCTGCTTTATACCTGCTCAGCAAACCAAGGTGAGTGACTGAACAAGGCTGTGGCACAATTATTTTAAATTGTTTCCTTCTAAAATTGTAGTTGAGGTTGTAGTGAAAGGAAGTCTGCTTACTGTGCTTCTTCCCCTCCCCATTTTTATATTTGCTTTGTGATGTTTTGATAGAGTTTTTGTGTGTTTTACTGTGACTGAGGGCATTTTTTCCTCCTGACCGGCCATACAGAACCACAAGCACATAGAAGAAGTGTACTTGGAGAATAGCTGTGGTCCTCTGTGGAGTTGTTGCCAAAATTCCTTTCTCTTCTGCCATTTTACTTCTATGGTTGTTGATTATTTGTCTGAATAAATCTGGCAGCTGTTTGCTATGTTTAATAGAGCAGAAAGGCTACTCTGAATAAAGCTATTTGAAATTTGTTTATATGAGGTATTTGTAAATCCATGAAGGTCTCTTGGCATTTCTGTATTGCTCTCTCTGTCTTCATGAATTCATACTTTGATGCAGGACTTGATGCTGGCAAATTTACCACAGGTTTAAAAATGTTTTCTATTGCATCTTTTTTCTTATAGATATCAGCTGTTTCAGAATATTCGTGTTAATAGAGGTCTCAGTTCTAAATTTTACAAAAGTATTTATTATAAAGATACAGGAGCAACTAGCATTTAGGGAGAAATTACTATGTGATCTTGCTAAATGAAAATTCCACATTACAATAATAAATGCAGGGCAATTTAGAAGTCGGTTTATATTATTCTGTTTTGTGTTTAACTTCAATTTGTCTGTATTCTCCAAATGAATCTGATTTATATAACTTGTTTTTCCTTTGCCATGCTTTTTCCTTTTTTTTTTTTTCATTTTTGGACATAAGATATTTCAAGTCTTGTACCTTGAGATACCTTATTTTATTTGCAACCAAAACAAATACGTGAAAAAATAGTGAAGGAGTGCATAGAATATTAGAAATGCAGTATTATATTGGAGGAGAATGAGAATATGTGTGGATTTTAAGGATTTTTACATCTAAATTGCATATGTAACCTAATAAGAATGCTAAAGAGGAAATAGCCGGTATTATACTGCTGTGTAGAAGGCAATTCATTGCTACACATCTTTACTCAATTACACTCTGCTGTTTTGCATTGTCTGTTACATTTGTATATGTCCATTTTCTTCCTGATGGTATAAGGAGAGGGGAACAGACGGGTTATTGAGTATTCATGGCTGTGAAGGTTATCTAGTGATAGCGGCAGAACCTCAAAAGCTGGATTTATCCACATGCTGTGTTGATATGCTTAGCTTTACTACACCGTCTTCCCTTCCCCTCCTGACCTGGGGAATCCTCCAGTGAGGTAATTCCCCAGAGCAGCAGCTGAGTTAGTGGCTGATGTCGTGATTGACAGTCTGGAGGTAGTGGGTAAAAATGGCAAATTACTGTTTACTTTTCTTGTTAAATATTTTTAGCAATCTTCAGGCATCAGTGCTTTATACCCTGTTTTACATCACATCCTCATGCAAAGTCCAGTTTCTGTAGCAGGAGTTCTGCATCAGTAAAGCGTGCTGTTGGGAACTCTGTATCCAAATTTTTACTTGTCTGCTGGTTTAAAAAATCATTTGCAAAACTCCCCTTGCATTAATTCAGAATAGAACTAGTCTGGTAGCTAACACACCTTGTTACTTATCAGTGTAATTTTTCCACTTTGATTTCCTTCTATTGTTAAAAATGTGTACAGTTATTTCATTGTATCAGTTAGTTAACCCAGATTAATTGCTGCTCTGTACTCTGACTAGAGGTTTCTTAGATTCTCACATTTCAAGCAATACTAAAGGTGGCATACAATTGTTATACCTAGATATTAATCAGAATTTTTATGAAGGTGTTTCTTAAAGTAGGCAGTGAAAATTACTCTAAGTATAAAGACTTTTTTCCCCCTTTGAGCATGTTTTAAAATAATCTTTGTCAATTTTAAAAAAAAAATTATACCTGGTTTACACTGAAAAACTCCAAAAAAAAAAAAAAACAAACCCAAGGACCTTGGTTAAGTAAACAAATTGTTTGCCTAATTTTATTAAGATTTATATATCCAACTTGTCTTCCTAACAAGCAAGGTGCTAATTCTTTAAATGGTTGGGCATTTACTATTTTCTAGCCCTTGACTACCACGAGCAATCATATTTGATGCCCCTTAATTAGAGCACCCTTTTTTCTTTCCAGGTTCTTTTCCACCTCAGCAATCGAGACAATACATTTGCTTACCATGCTGCTCTCCTAAGTGTTCTTTTGCATGTAAATTAATCTTGATTCAGTTTACACTGTCATGCTGAGTGGTACAAATTGCCTATAACAATAAAACAGCATGAGTTAAAAATAAAGGGGGGTGAAAAGGCAGATTGAATGTGTGCCTTACTTGATAGGATGTTACTTTGCTTTATGCCAATACATTAGTCGACGATAATGAATCTTCTGTTCTGAAAAGCATGGTTTAGTTGATTTTTTTAATTTTACTTCAATGGAGCAGTACCTTGTCTTTTATAGAACAAGTTAGACAAACCATTAATGACAAGAGTGTTAAGGTTAAATATGAAGCAATGCATTCACTTCTCTGAGTGCTATCCATCTTTCCATTTACAGGAGCTTGACAAAAGTACTGGCTTTGTACAACATTTCCTTTAATTACATGCTGCGGGAAACAGGCTTTTAACATAAACATAGTTGCATTCATTTATTCAGCATTTGCTCTTCAATAGAGCTTAATGGAGAAGGTTTAAATCCTAAATGAGTACACACATCTCAGCAGTGTTATGTCAGTCCCTGTGCTCTGCTTAAAAGCAGTTTTAGTCTGCGTATGTAGTTTTTAAAGCTTTTGCCTAATACTAAAGTTAAACAATTTGAAACAGAATGTTCTATATTCAAGATAAAGGTGATCTTTGTCTAAGTTGTATGCTTATTTTTGCTCTCTTCAAGAGCAGATCATGTTCTAAAATAGCCCATTATTTACTTATTGGTTGTTCCATTTTTACTCTGATATTTCTTATTTTGTGACAGCAGCTAATGCACATTCTAATGCATTAAAATATTTAATTTATTTTTTAATTGGTCTATTAAGCATCTTGGAGCCATTTGTTCTGGGTTAGAACTGTGCCTGCAGCCCTAAAATATTAGCCTTTTGAGACATTTGTGTTACTTTCATAGTTAGTGCTGTGCTTCCTATTATTGCCTAAAGTACTGTGCTTCATTGTTTTACTGCATTTTCAGCTTCTGAACACAGTGCAAAAATACACACACAACGTTTAGTTGTATTTACTATTGGGTTTTAATCAACACAAGCATCTAGCAAATCATTCTTTTAAAGATTGAAGAGAAGAGTGTGTGTGTGGTGGGGGGGTGTTAAAATGTCCTTAAACAGCATTCTTTCGTTACTTTTTTGTCATATGTTTGGGTATAATTTCAACATTTCTATTCTATTTTGTAGTCATATTGAGATTATTTTAATGGAATAGTTTATCGTAGCATTTTAGAGAGATGGATACTAACTGAATTATCCAGTTTCTAATGTGATGACTTTATCTTAATGAACTAAATTGAATGAATGACTACTATCTGAATTTCAAGACTATTTTTAGCAATTGGAAATGAAATTATAATTAAATGCAGAGGTTTTATGATTGAAATATGAGAAGGTGTCTTTGTATATGGTCTTACTTAAACTGGACTTTTCCAACTCAATCATGCTTAGTATTTAATTTCTGTGTTTCCATTCTTCTTTTAAGTTATACTTTTTATGGAAAAGAACCATCTTGGTTTCACGGTTGCATCAGTAGCACACATATTTCTCAGTTATTAAGAATTTATTTCCAATTAAAGGGCATTGCAAGTGATACATTAAACTAGTGTAATTGTGTAATTCCTTAGAAAACTGTTTTCTTGCCAAATGATTTTTTTTAATGTCAATGTGGGGTTTTATTTAAAAGTCTCTTATTTTGATTTCATACTTAATAAGTGACCAAATCTTAAAATATTCATAATGAAATACCTAATGTTTCAGGGATGCTGACAGGAATGAATGAGACATCTGCTACGATAGCTGTTGCTCCGCAGAATTCTACTAGACTTGTAATAATTGAGAGGGTAGTCAAGGCAGCAAACCTGGGTGTAGTCCCTTCTGGTCAAGATAACATACACAGGTAAGATTACATGTCATTCATTGTGGAACCATCTTTTAATATGGATTTGTTCGTTCAAAATTCATCAACATTTGGTAATATTAGGGAAAATTTTATTATCCACACCTTTAACTGTTAGAGTATACTGTTATACTGTAACGTAGAATCCTAAGTAGATATTAACTTGAGCCTAAATGCTCCTCAGCTCTTTATTTGAATGTACGTAGAACCATCAAATATCTACACTTCACTGTGCACAGTTAAGAGTGAGTTGTCCTTGCCTGGTTTTGTTTCAAAGTGCGGTGCTTTCAAAGCACCGTACTTTCAAGAGCATCTGTGTAGTTTTTTGATACCTTTGCTTCTGTTCCTGAAAGTAAGTTGCCTTATATAGGTTTATGGTCTGTGAGAAGCATCTTGGTTTTCCCATATTAATTTTTGACATATGATATCCAGCTAGTTAATCCTAGAGCCTGATATTTATTTTTCAGTTGGATGAAGATATTTTTTAAATGCAGGCTGAACATTAAACTGAACATTTCCTTGTCCTTCCTACACAGATATGCAGTGAAAACCAGTGATCAGCCAAGAAAGTCATTGGCCCTGTCTACATTCCATATGTTACTTGTAGATCAATCCATTTAATCCAAAAGCTGTGGCACAGAATGTCAGTGGAATTGATATGATTGTTGGTTAATGACAATTTTTATTGTGAGTGACTCAAAATATTTAGTCCTGTGAAGCTTTATGGCTTCTCACTTGTGACAGGAACAAATAGGAAAATTGCCACGTGTGGAAAACTGAGTGGACATTAATAACAACAGCAAGATGTAATTGGAAGCTGTTAACCTGGTTTAGTATAAGAAAAAGGTATACATCTCTCCTAGCATCTACTAAAACTGCTCCAGAATATGAATTATTTCTTTAGTCCATAGAATTTTGCTATTTCAATAAGAGTAAAGTATCTTCTTTTAAACCAGAGAATAATGTTTTTCTTTGAAATTTTGCTGGCTGAGATGGCTATTCAGAATGGTGAGAATCCTGTAGCCTACACAGGACTAATAACCTGTTATTTCTCTTTTTGGATTTAGTCTTTTTTGCATCACTGGGCATTTGTTAATGCAATGCAATATATTAGCCCAGCTGGATTTTCCTATGTATTTGATATGGTCAATGATAAAATTCTGTTTAACCATAAAAACATGGTACAGCCAGTGCAATTGCACTGAAATGATTGTCACTATTGACACCTGCTCCTCCATGAAGGAGTCCTCATTTGTTGTATCCCTGAGGGATCTATACAGCCTGTATTCTCAACATCAATTCAAAGACTAGGTGAGAATGTCAATCAAGAGAGACTGAAGTGTCTGCACTATACAGGTGTTCTCCATTTTTACCCTATCATCACATGAGACTTATCACATAGGGACGGATCGTTTTGTGACTGAGTCTCAAAAAGGCTTCCTGAAATAATAGCTTAGTTCCTAGCTCAGCCACAGGTTTCCTGATTGTAGATAAGTTTCTAATTCGATCTTGCTTTTTCTTGCTCTTTTTATTTTTAAAGGAGTGTCTCCACAAAATAGAGTCTATGACCAACAGTAAGTAAATCGAAGAGGTACTTCCTGTTGGGTACACTCCTTCAGAGACAGTGGTTGAAGGCATGTTCTGGTTGAGCTAAAGTATTCTGAGCGCCTTAGAGCATCCTGAAATCTTCTTTTCTTTTTTCGAATCAAAATAGAATGTATTTGGTCTTCCACAGTAGTTACAGAATAGTATGCATTTATAATGTCCATCAGGCGTTATAAAAACTTGTTTAGAACAACTTAAATGGCCTACCTGAAATGTACAACAAAGAAGTATTTAGAAAATAACCTTTCATTAGCTTCACCATAAGTAACTGGAGTTCACAGATACTATGTAGTCCTAAGTGCACCTGATTTTTACTGAGAAGACAAATGGGAACGTTAACTAATTGATACCGCAATGAACCAGTTCATCTTTTGAACAGTATCATTAAAGTAATTCCTAGGTTTAGACAAATGTATATTTGACGTAAAGATGAAATAATGAATGCTTTCAAAACTTCGAAACAAATTACTGAAATATATATATTTAAAAAATGTATACATATGTTTGGATTAAATCAGTTCTGCCATGAGAGTAAACAAAAATGGTGACGACTCTTGCAAAAACTTGTGTATGCAGGAAGTATGCTATGGTTTATTTAGGTAACACATAAACCGTTTTAGGATGATAAAATAAACAGTCACTTTTTGCCTTGACAAAGCAACTATGGATTCAACAAAAATATGTTAAAAGTAATTGTTTTTCTTCTGTATAGTATCATTGTATATCTTATTGCAAGTGGTATTTGAGGAAAAAAATTATATACAAGAACTTGTTTCAGTTCATCATGCTTTTCTGTGAGGACTACTTGAGTTCATTTTTTGGAAGTGCTTCGAACATACCTTTTTACACATGAAAAGACGTACTATTTCTAAACTGACATTTTGCACCATACAGCATGAATTATATTAACCTCTTAGTTGGCCAACTCCAACTGGAGTATTACTACTTAATGGTGGCTAATGCCAAGAATTTTATATTGCCTGGTAATGCAATATACTAATTCAAAATTAATTCAGATTGTATAGTTCAATGCAAGTGTAGCTAATGGACTTGAACAGGTATGTGTTTCTTGGATTTTTTCAGTCTAAACATATTTGCACTCCTGACAAAGATGATCGTCATGCGGGTGAGACCAAATTACTGCTCCTTAAATTGATAACCTATTTAGGACCAAGTAAAAAGACTTAGAGGATATACAGTGAAGATTTGAAAATAAGTACTTGAAACAAAAGTGAACAGCATGCAGTCACCAATGAAAAATTAAATAAATAAAGTAAATAAAATTAAATAAATGTAAGACATCAGCTATATATCAATCTGTATCACAGTAAAACAACACTTTCTTACATGCATTTTTTTTCTCTCTTTGCCATGTGGCCACTGAGTATTTATAGTTATATTTACATTTATATTTTAAATAAAATCATTTAACTGAGTGTTCAACAAAATGCTGGACAATACAGTTGATTTTGTTTTAAGTTCTTCTTTTCTGATCTGTTTTATTTGAGGCGATAGCTGCAAAAATTTTCAACTCAATAGCCAATATACATGTCAGCACACAAAAGTGGAGATTCATATTCATATATTTGCAAAATAATTTTGCTGTGCTATTTTACTTCCTTAAGTGTAGTTACCTGTATGACAAATTAGTTTATGCAAGCTGTTAGATAACTTAGCCTTGTAAGGCTGCACACAGAGTGTTCTCATGTTCTTAATAGGATTTAACTATTTGATGTATTGATCTCTCTTGCTTTTCTTATCAAGGGGAAAGATTATTTCAGTTTTAAAGACTTCTGCTAAAGACAAGAATGTGAAATGCATTTCAAAAGAGAAAAAAAATTGGCCAGGAAATATGATTTCTCCTTAAATATGAAAACTCCAGAAAAAAAAGTGTAATATTTATAATTATATCGGAAGAGTGATTAGGGTAATTGTTGCAAAATTTCAACATTACAAGAACTATTATTTGTTAAAAATATTTTAAGAAATGGAGGGTTGAAAGTGGATTGAGAAGCATGTGGATGTTGACAAAATAAATTACAAATGAATCAGCCAAGGCACCAAGCTTCTGTCTTGTGCTTCAGACGACATCTGTGGATATCATTTGCATCTAAAGACAAAGATACTGAACGAAAGGTATTTGTTCCTGCAGGGAATTAAGTCAGTCTGAATAATTACATTTAGGGATCAAGTACTTTTCAGCAGAGGTATGTCTGCTGTCTGTTGTCAGTAGAGAAAGTCTACCAGGAATTTTTTTCAGCTTCAAGATAAGAGGATACATAATTGAGGACCTTGATTCTTCCAGTTCCCTGTCTCTACTTGGGCAATAACATTCATTGCTTTGTGTATAGAAAATAAATTTTAGGCTTCTTTCAAAATGTGATGAGATGAAGATACTATTGAACTCAAGATTTTCAGTAATTTTTTTTTTAACCAACACAAGCCTTATTTATCCAGAAATACCCTTCATGCTCGAATTACTTTCAAGATGTGTTGCTCATTACTCTCTGGTGAATATTCTAAAAGTTCCTCAGGTCTCTTCCTCCTTTATTCATTTTCAGCACCATAACATCCTATCAGGATAGGTAATCTTCGTTTTCTTCACTTTGAATATAGCAGAAGACAATAGACAGTAGTAGCATGAAAAGACTAGTTACAGACTTACTTTAACGTTAGAAAGTTTTGAATGCTCTTATAATCCTCTTGAAAGTGTCAGAATATTATCTACTCGTACATAAGGCCCTTGCATGAAGGAGAGGCATTTCAGAGTAAATTGGCTTAGAAAGAAAATAATGGAAATACGCATAGAAAGCCTTTCTTTCCACCACCTATAAAATATGGTGCAAAAGCTCTTAATATGTTGATAGTAGCATGGTACAGAAAAGTCCATTCAGAGCCAGGATCACAAACTGGATTTGCTTTTGCACTCTTTCACTTTGTTTTACGCTTGCATGATTCCATTGATGTCAGTATATAATGTGTAATGGGATGGAGAATCAGGCCGTCTTGAACTGCCTACCTCTGCTTTCCATCTCCTGAAGTATTTCTTAAGCAAAATGCATTGTACTCTTGTAGATTATTTCCCTCTTTGCCTGTGGCTCTACAAAATTATGTAAGGTAGAGCACCTTTTCCACTTTTTTCATTCTTGAAGACTTTACTTGCACATTGCCCAGTCAGTCAGTGGGGCAAAAGTCTGAACACATCAGAGTGGTTATGATGAATACATTGCAGTCAACCTCAACTCATTTAATAATCCATTGAACTAGTCTGTTCCTGATTTTTTATTTTGGAAGGAATCCATAATTAGGAACAGGAAATAGTTGGGTTAAAAAGTGAATGTAGTGTCATCTACGTGTGTTTATTCTGCAGTTCATCAGGATGGCCTTAACCATTGACCAGATCTCTGAGATATGTGACAGCATTCATTTAAGTCATCTAATTCGAGATGGTCAAGGCTGTAATTTCAACAACCCAGTATGAGACAATATGAGGTCTTGGAGAAAATCAGATCTCAGTGTCTTTCAACACGGAAGCCTTAATCTGGTTCAGAACAGCCATTTCACATTTTGAAATGATGAGTTTAATATCCTTCTCCTTACAACCATGAAAAGGGTCATTCTAATAGCCTTGTCTTCTTTCTAGAGATTGCCAGAACTTGCAGAGAAAGGATTCTCATCTCTTAACATGTTGTCATAGTAGACACTTGAATTGGCAGTAAACTTGCTAGCTTTTAAACAAGAAGCACAAAATAGTGCTTCTGCCCATTGCTGGAGCAGATCTAATTAGCTCAAGCACAGCATTGCATGTAGTGACTATGCTGCTTCTGGAACCTATATTTGACTTGACTGCACCGCATAGATAAGCCAGTTTGTTCAGAGCTTGCTGTGTGTACTACATCGTTGTTTAGCGTACCTCTGTGATTTTGTGAATAAGCAAGCATTGAACAAAATGTAAAATATTTTGCCTTTTGGAGGCTTGCATTATTATCCTTTACCAAAATAAAAAATATACTTTGTAAATTATGTCATGTGACAGTAAGTACACTGCAATGGTTGAGCACTGTAATCCTGAAGAACATGAAGGCAGCTAGGCCCAATATAGAAACCTACATAAAATGCTTAAAAAACAGAAATCCAAGGATCAACACTTGTTTGTCGCCATCCTTTATTGCTCACTCCATGCATCAGCCTGACAGTCTGGTTGTATTCCCCCCTTTTTATCATTTTGCAAGCTGTCATGTCCCATTTATAGTATATTGGCAGACTGATTCTCAGAGGAAAGAAGGTTTTGTTTACAGACAATTTTGATTATCAGAGAATGGCGTGCTTAGTAATCAGTTATCCTCCCCACATCTTTTTAATCCAGCAGCACCTAATGTGGGGAGAAAAGGTATGCAATTGTGTGTATATCTAGGTAGCTTTGTATTGAACAACAGAAAAACCTAATGTTTAATGGAAAAAATTTTCTGTGTATGTTACCTTCCTTTCTGTACTACGTTTGGAAGAATTCTCAAGCAGAAAGTTGGTGATAAGACCCCATCAGTTTACCATAACTAACAAGTGCGTCCGCTTCCAGCATGTCAGGAATGAAGGGCTACTGCCCATCTATTGAGGATAAACACAGTGTAGAAATTTCTGAGACGTATAAATTTTTTAGAGGGATTCCATTTGAATCCAAATATATGTTCTCAGTAGCTGACAAACAGGTCTTACAAATCCAGGAAGACTTCTTAAAAGACTTTTATTCTGGGCTTATCTTTCCTAAGAGTTTTCACGAAGCAATTGTCTTTTTGGAGAGCTCAAATGAGGTGAAGTCTACTTCTTGTAGGAGCTCCTTTGATACAGTTATGTGGTGCAGTTCTGCTTTTGTGTTTCCTTAGCTGTGGAGCTCAGTCATATTTTTTTACTCTTCTGTGGAGCTACAATGGGTAGCTGAGTAAATAAACTTGTGATAGACATGCAGGCTTGATTTTTCTTCTAACTTTTCAAGTAGGAAGTAATTGGAGAGCTAAATACCCTAGGCAAAATAGTTTTTCTTGGGAGCCTTTACGTGCAGGAGACAGAATCCTAAACGGAATAGTAAATCCATGTCCACCATATGTCAGCCTTCATTGTAGCCAGAAGTTTTAAACTCTTTAACGCTTTCATTATTTATGACAGAAATAATTCTACCTTTTTTTTTTGAAAAAAAAAAAACAAAAAACCTCCAAAACCCCAGCTAGGCTAACTATTTATATTTCTTTTGTCAGCCAGGACTAACAGTCTTTCTGGTTAGTCACTATTCTTAGATAAATATTTTTATTCCTAGAGAAAATGCATATTTTAGATATGAAAGTACAAATTCAGTAGTTTCTACTAGATAGTCTCTAATTTCTTAATCAAATCCTTCCAAAACCTTGCCATTTTCTCTGTGCTAATGAAAGGGCCCTATACGTATTAAAACAGTTTTCATATACTAGCAATATATGATGATTTTGATTAACTGGTATAAAATTCTTGACTAAGAGAATGCCTTTCTACAACATCATCTTAAGGCTCTTAACATTTAAAATATATTATTGTAGTTCAGGAGCTGGTGTGTAGATTGCAAAATTTTAAAATAACTTGGAAAAATTAAATTTTATGTTAACATTGAAAGTATGTGTGAATCATATTAGTTATGAGGTTAATCAAAACAGATTGTTCTGGCCTAGCTTATTTGCTGTCCACTAGAGGACAGCACTGCTTTTGTATCTGAATGCTATAAAGTGAAAAATATGTGCAGCATTTTCTTTGAAAAACAAAAAGGAACCTTTTGAGCCAGTTGTTTAAATAGAAAACATTTAGCACCCAAAAAACTATTGATTTGAAAGATCTCTGAGCAAGTTTAATGTTTTAATTTATTTCTGTAAGGTAACTTACTTTCTTGGAATTAAATAATTTTTCTCCATAGCCTGTTTTAAAAATGGGCTGTATATAATTTGCAAATACATATCATATTAAATGCCTGATTGTTTAAGAAAAGTAAGAATAATAGACAAGATGAGAAAACATAATGGATCAAGTATTGCAATTATAATTTCCAGAGTGTGGGAACTGAATATTTTGATTAATGCATTTACCTTACTCTAGTTTTGGGGACAACATATAAATCACTACAAATAAAAATGCCGACATTTTTAAACTAAAGGTAAATTTGAAGGACAATAAGAAGTTCATGGAGGATTATTTTGAATGTGTGCTGTGTATTGGACAGTAAATTCAGAAGGTTCACTTGTATTCATGCATGTTTCTTAGAAGTATAGTGCAATAACTCACTGGCAACTGAGGACAAACTGAAAATCTTATTTCGGCAATAGAACTAAAAATGATAAAAATACAGTACAGATTTGATTGCAATTTACTTTACAGTTTTGTTATATTATTAAACCCCAAAATATTTAATATTGGAAACAATTACGTTATGGTAATGAATTAGGTATTTTTAACAATTTATTCTAGGATAGTGTTAAAATAGCACAAAATGTACTGAAAAAAAGCCCATCAAATTATAATATGACTTTAAAGGTAAATATCAAATTTTATTATTAATAACCAATGTTAAACAAGGCTTTTCCTCAGCAGTTAAAATCACCAGGTTCAAAAAAATATTTTCTGTGTGTGAGTGTATTTCTGCTTATGTTTTTAGTATTAAGCCTACTCTGTCCCCAGGTCAGAAGTAATACATAATAATGCTATTCTGAATAGTTCTTTTTCATGTTCTAAGGCTGACTCAAAAAATGAATACAAGTAATTAGTAATTTAACCAATTTTTAGATGTAATGTTAATTACAAAGTCAATCCTGTACTTGAACAGAATTTATCAGAGTAAAGTGAAAATTCAAAGCACTGACACTATAAATATTTGTCTTGTCCAATTGATACACTGGAAAGTACTTCATAGTTTTTCATTCTTATATTTACAAATTGAAGACTAATTCACAGCAGTATTTTTTTCTTCTGAATATATTCACTGCATAACTTGATTACACATTTGTCAACTTTGGGCTATTTATTTTTCTACAGCTAGGGCAGGGCATTGCATCTTCTGATCGTCTTTCTTACTAATAGGATTCTGTCTGCTTCAGCAGGCAGTTATTGAAGGATATACAAGATTTAAAGGAAGGGTGGAGAAAAAAGAAGTTTTAGCCTCCATTGGCCATTGTCACTGTTTCTCATAAGCAGTAGAATAGAAAAAGAAAAAAAGTTAGCTTGAATAGAAAAATCAAAGAAGGAGAAGATCGCCCGACAGGAGAGAGAGTATGTTTTAGTGCTGTTGAATTATGCGTAACAAAACCTGCTCTGCTGTAAACAAATGTCCTGACAGTGAGTGTTCAGGTGTAAATTTACTTTCTCCAGTGTTGAATTTTAAAGAGCAGGTTTTGTGTGAGTTACTCTATTGCTATTTATTCACTAGCATGGAATTTTCATGACCTTTCCCTATAAAAATGCATATCCTGTGTATTGTAACTGTTTTCTCTCTACAAATAAAGGAAGAATAACTGCTAACCTGTAGTTAAGCTGGTCGTCATTACAAAGCCAGTGTTTGGTAAATGGCTGTCAGGTTGTGGTGTCTGATGTTCTGTGTTTTCCCTTCATATCAACTGTAAATAAAATATTTCTGTGTGATAATTATTAACAAATCTTATTTTCATGGAAAGTGACTGAGAATATGCGCTTGATCTTTAACTCTTGAAAGACTGGGTGACTTTCTAAAAATAAACAGTACTTTGTTGATTTAGAATTTGCTTCTTAATATTTATTTCCTTGATTAATGACAGGTACTGTATTTATGTAAAAATTATCCATGAACTCTGTCTCTTTTTCTGCACATGACATAGCCTCAGAATATTTAACATTCTTTTTAAAGTAAGAAAAAAAATTGGAATAACTTAGAATATACTAGTATGTCTCACATTGCTGTGTTTCTAATCAGGCTTCATTTTTTAAATGGTGAAGGTATTAGCAGCTGCAGATCTTCCTAAATGTTTTTAATGATGTGAAATCAGAGTTGGAATTAATATTATCACAGAAAGAAAACTAGAAAATAATTGTAGTATAGTAGAAACGGCCATCTTGAAACTATTAGTGAATATTTGGTTCTGTTTTCAGAAAGGTATTATCATTTACTTGCTTTTTTTCCTATTCAGTGATGCATCCTTTTTTGCAACGGAACCATGCTCATAATACAGTATCTCACATTCAGAGATGTCCGTAGGGCAAATACTTTCTTTTGGACCTAGAAACAACCAATTTACAAGCTAGATGTCAACATACTACAATTCGGTTCCCAAGGCTTCTTTCAGTCTCTTAAGTTCTGATTGGTTTCACTGTAGTTTTTTCAATCTTTTTGTATTCAAATTCTAACCTTTAAGGCACTATCAACTTTCAGAAGAACAAAAAAAATTAATTACTGACCTTGTGGGGAAAATAAGATTTTCTCACAAAGAATAAACGCTAAATAAAGTGATTAGGTTTTGTTGCTGAAAGGTTTTTTTAATGGTATTCTGCTCCAAGTATTTAGTTGAGCACAACACACGTTTTGGAAAATCTATGTGGGCTTACGATGAGTAAGCACATAAGCGCAATAACATGTGCTTAGTCAAAAAAACCCAGCTATTAACTAAATCCTTCAAGGACATCTATTTAAAACATCTAAATAATTAGCAAATCAGTTTTACTGCTAGTGTCTTCTAACCAAAGGTCAACTGTGTCATCCTTCTATAACTGTATTCCGTTTCACAGATCATATAAGCATATTTATGTTACAGCTCTCTTTAGAAATGAAATTATCTTCCCTGTTTTAAAGAACAGATTTTTATTTCTGAAGTTCAAAAGCAGTAGTAAACGCATTGTGTGGCTGTTCTTCTATACTCCCTTTTTTTAGTGTTGAAATAAGCCATCCTGTTCTGTTCCAGTTCTTTTTTCACTAAGTAATTCCAGATTGGTGACTGTTAAAACAAACCGATTAGCCACTGTTAGTTATGCAAACTAACACTTCATTTAAAATTATCCAAGTATCAGACCCTTTGCATATTGCAAACCACATACAAACTCACATTTTATTGATTTTACATGTTTTGCTCAGAGGTATGGAAAAATACTATTGATCCCCTATGTGATTTTGCAAATCCACAGGTAAAAGTATGAGTGCAAAACTCCCTCTGATGCTTTGGGCCTCTGATGCTCTTGGCTTTCACAGAACACTGAATTTGTATCAGTTTCAGGTTTTATTAAAAGATGGTAAAATCAAGCCTTGGGGCTATGAAACACAGCAGGAGTGCCAGCTACCAACCTATTTACGTGCATACTCAGACATAATCTGCTTCTGTGTTGTCCCAAGATACAACTGTTAAGTAAATAAAGTGACTAATAAAACTATTGTTTCTATAATTATCCCCCTGTCAAAATCAACAAGAGAAATAGTGATTTTCTACATGGTAGTGTAAATAGATTAAATAATTGATGTAACTAGCTGAGTAGGTAATTTTACAGTAATAACATTATTTTAGAACCACCTATTAAAGGGAGAGGTCTTTGAATGTATCTATAGTCCAGAAAAAAGAAATAGATTGACCTGTGATGAGTGACATTAGAGAAATGCCCCATGTTTCCTTAATTAGTATAATGTGTTATGAGATTTTGATATGCTTAGTTTAAAAAGAAAAAAGACAGAAATTACTTCTCGTTTGAAGAGAACCTGCTTCCTGCTTAAGTGGCTAATATTTTAATTAAGTCTGGAGTGAAGTTTTTTTAGTACCTCCTGATAAACTCCCTCCTTTATGTTGATGGTAATTAAACAGGTCCCCAAGGGCTTGAGTAGGCGCTTTGCAGGGCCCGTGCTAATTGTCAGACATGAGACACTGACCAGTTGGTTTGCTCTTGAATAGCCCACAGTGGTGCTGTCAGCCCAGCAGTTTGATTTTTCTGTATTGTGAGCTGTTGTCAGGGCTAACTGGGTCCTATTGTGGCTGAAGATGTTGCGCAAATTGAGGCAGATGGCTCTGATTCAGACACGTGTCATTCAGAAAGAGGAGAGGAGATTGGCCCTGCAAAGTGGGGTCAGACTGGGTCACAGACCTGCTCTACACTTGTTAGTGTTTTCAAAAGCCCATGTGCAGCAACTTTGTTGTTGTCAAGTAACCAAGGGAGGGGGGAAAGGCAAAAAAAAAGCATGGGGTGCTCCTTGTGAAAGATGGAAGACGAGGCTGTTACCATCCTCTGCCTCCTCGTCTCTTGGGTCTGGCTGTGCATGCAGAATGAATTAACAGGATTGACAGAAGTTCATTGTGCCTAAAATGGCTTTTCAGTCAATTGTAGTGCTTAAAAGGCTAGTTTTGGTTTTAATTCCATGTAATTAGTGGATTCTTTATGTCTTGGAATTCAGTAATGCTGCAGTAGTCCTAAGTTTTGCTTCTCTGATAGGTTAGGGGTTTTTTTAATTTGCTTTGTAGGATTTTTAATAATTCTAAAATATTTAGAAGTATTGTCCACATTTTTATGCTTAAATATTCTCACATTCTGGAGATAAATTCACAGATGGAATGACTTGATGTCTTGCTGTTACCATCATTTCAAATGATTGTGTTGGATGTTTATATCTTTGTAGTTTGAATTAATTGCCAAGATGGCAGGAGGATGCACTTCTTTGGATGTACAGCAATTTAGTTAGCTTTTTGGAAGTGTTCTACTATATTTGACATAGTTGCAGTTTCTTTGGGGCACCAAGTAATTATACATATCCATGGAAAAATCCATACAGCTGAATTCAAGTTGCCAGTGTGCATGAGTATTGCAGATGAACCAAAGAACCAGAATTTTACATAAAAGTTTTATTTAAATAGGGTTTATTTTTTACTATTAAATACAATGTTTTGCATGATACTTTTTTTTTTCTTTCTTAAATGCAAAAATATTTACAAAATGTTGAACAAATTCTTCCTGAAGAATTTATGGATGTCTTTATGGTTTATCCCCTGAAATGCATTAATGAAATTGGAGACACTTTATTATATTTGAGCTTGTTTAACTTTTGCAGAAAGAAATATTAGCAGTCTTTGACCTTAAGATCCTCACTGATTTTAATTTTTATTTTTTATTTTTCCTTCCTTCTCTAGGTTTGCAGCTAAGACTGTGCACAGTGGGTCACTCATGCTAGTCACAGTGGAGCTGAAGGACAGCTCTACAGCACAGCTCGTCATAAACACAGAGAAAACCGTGATTGGTTCTGTTCTGCTGCGGGAGCTGAAGCCTGTCCTGTCCCAGGGGTAACCTGCTTACATCTGGACTTCAGAATCTGGCACACAACAAAAGTGCCTGGCATCCACTACTGCTGCCTTTCATTTATAATAATAGCCTTTCCATCTGGCAGTGGGGGAAGAATACGCTCTTGACATTCTTGTCTTCTGCTTTAGAATGCTAGTGTGTATCTGTCATATATGCAAGTCCCTTCCTTTTTTCTGCTTGCTAACCAAAGAATATATATTTTGCTGTCAGTTATCAGCACTCTTAAATGTAATTCCCATTTGTTCTACCCTGGTCCTTCCCTCTCTGCTCCCTTCCCCCGTACCTTTCTTCCCCATTGATTTTCCCCACCCTAGTGGACAAATACTAGATAATAAAGTTCAAGGGAAATCACACTGCTTGAAAACTGGGTTAAAATGGCAGGTAGGTTCCAGCAACATATGCAGCTACTATGTGGTTTGGGAGGCTTTGTTGCGTAAGTATAAAAATATAATAGGTACAAGAAAATAATGTTTGCTTTCTGGAAGTGCTTATAAACCTGAATTCCTGTATTAAGAAGATTGTTCCCACTTACTGCAATTTTCTCAAATATTTCTGTTAAGTTGCCAATAAAGTAGTCTTATGAGCAGTGGCTCCCTTTTACTTGTTTTCATGAAGAACTGATAAGGTGATTGCCAGTGTTGTATATAACTGGTTAATTAAAGTAAAGACCAACAAGGCTGGACGCTACATATGCATTAGCAAACTGTTCTTGCGAAAGTAGTGAGTGTTTGTGTTCCTGTTGTAATTTTCTGCTATACAGTTGCATTTTTATTAATAAACAAAGCCAATAACTGCCTATTTTCAGATTGGCCCATTCATAAAATATTGATTGAATTATTAGAAAATATATTAAAAACTGATTAATAGACTATTATGGCAAATTCTGTCATCTAACTTAACAATTTATTCAGATCTTTGCTTCAAATTTCTTTTGAGATTAAAATGAGATTAAAACATCTCCCACCTGTGCATAAACCAGGGCCTGAGACAAAGAGAAATTCATAGCCATATCTACCTAACTAGGCCTGAGGAGACAAACAGCTGTGCAACCTTTGTTGTGCCCAGTTTTCTGCCTATAGCCTGGGTGTCGCTGATTTTCACCTTCCCTTCGCATTCTGGTTACATGGTAGGACTGAAGATACTGAGTTTTGTCATTTCATATCAGTTCCTCTCACTTCCAACACTATAACTTCTAGTAACTCACGGCTCTGCTGTAGATGTTTTCATGACAGAGGTATTGGGGTAATTGTAACCTTGCTCTGTCACCAGGATCGTTGCATAGTCTTTTAATGCTAAGAGGTGCTGTTTTGGATTAGCTTTCTGAATGATAGTATGTACTGCTTCATCAGAAATGCTGCATTACTGCACACTGGAAAATTCTTCTAGAATTTTCTACTAAATTTGGTAGAACTGAAAGCATAGTAGAATTGGCAAATTCTGAAGAGGGGTTCTTTTTTAGGTATTTAAGTCGCGCTTCTGTGGGAAGTGTAGTTCTGGGTTTTGCTAGCACCCAAAATATACTGGCACTTCTCAGACAAAGAATCTTGTGCCCTCAACAGAAACGTACCTGTTCTTTATCAATTTTTACACTGTTTTCTGAAGTTCTAATCCTGCAATAAGCTTCTTCATGAATTACGGTTTTCAAATGTGGTGCAAAAACAATTCAAACAGATGAGAAATTATTCAGTGTTGAAAATACCATTATCTCAAAGAAAATGCAGATTGGTCTAGATGCTATTTGATAGTAAGACTTAGTAAGAAGGTGGTGAGGGAAAGATACAGAACCATGCTTCCCGAGAAACAGCTGAACTGCAGAACCTTCATCTGTAAAGGAGGAAACAAGCTAGAATTGTTTCTTCTACCACAGTATAAATCAAAGGAGAGCATATTAATGCTGTGTAAATCACACATGTTCCTGAGTTAATATCTGCCTCCCTTTAATGAAGCCCAGAAATGTGTATAGTAAGGATATTTGTGGAGTTTTTGGTATTAATTTGCATTTTTTCAACAGTTTGTGATTTGGTCCAGTAGTTCAATAACTCTTGATACAATAACTCGAATTCTTGATAGTGGTGTGATTGGAACATTTATGCTGTCTTCCCCAAATAGTAATATGGAAAGAAATTTTCTTTAAAGGCAGATATTTAAATAGTCACGTATCTCTACCTGCAATGAAGCTCAGCTTTTCAGGAACCTGAACATGAACACATGTACATGTCTTATAATAATACTGGAAGTTGCACTTAGTTGTAATTCAGCCAGTTAGCAGTAGTTAACAATTGTTCCTTGGGTTTGCTATATATAATTTTTATTCACTTTCTTTGATACTTTTCATCATTTATGGAGGCATATTAAAGGTAATGAGGATACTAAGTAGATAACTAGTATAAATTGCAATCTAGTACTCATTTCAGAGTGATTTGCTGCTACCAGGTAGCAGCAGCTCCAGTCTCTGTGGGTAGGCTTTTCAGTTAGGAGCTATGGCCTGAGAACCACCCAGCTTCACTGGGATTCCAGGCTTGGGCAGCCTTGGAACATACCTGCATGCGTGACTCATGAGGAAGACCAAAGCATAGTATTGCAGGACCAGTGAGGTGGGTTTTGCTGAGATGGTTAGGAAATCGTATCAAGGTCTAGTTTAGGGAGTGGGAGGTGAGGGTTAATCACTTAAATTATGATGGGTTCAAATACAGAAACATGCAGGAAAATAGGAAAAAAATAACTGCAAACTGAAATACATTATCAAAAACAGGAGATTTGTGTATGATTTTATTACACTGAATTCATTCATGCCCAACATATGTTTACTTATTCAAAGAGACCCAAGACTCTTGTGGCCTAGTCCAGGCTGTAAAACTGTTGCTGGTAATTATGAAGAATCCATCCAACAAGAGCAAGAACAAACAGATCCGAAAGTTTCTACATAGTGAGAGGTTGACACTTTGCCTCTTCTTTGCTTCCTGGTTGTTTAAACACACACACGTATTCCCCCTTGTGAAGAGGAAGGGGGTATTGGTTTTGGTTTTAAGTAACTGAATTTTTAAATTCAATTATCCCAATATAATTAAAAACATTTGGAAAGAATAGGGTATGGGGAAGAGTTATGTTATCATAGAATCATAGAATAACCAGGTTGGAAGAGACATAGGCTTGATGAATGAAAGTCAACATAATTCTTTTCTCTTAGTTAACTTTCACATTTTGTGCTGTTGTATAAAAGGATGAGGGTTTTTCCTGCATATCCAGCTTTAATTCTAGTAACCAGTATCTAAAGAAAAACAGCAGAAATAGAAATGGGTCTAGAGCTAGGAACAAAATAATGGAAGATATAAATAGAATACCATGTGAAAGGATAGTGGAAGAAATTAAAGTGTTTCTAGAACAGGGACATGATACAATACATGAAATAATGAGTGGCATAAAAGAGATAAATTGGTCTTTCCTGATGATCTTTTCTATTAACTCAGGAACAAGGTGGTGTTCGGTAACATTTTTAAAGCATTGTGTTTAAATTGGAGGAAGGAATTAACTTTTTTCCTATGTTTTTAAAAACAACATGTACTTAAGTTCTGGTCACCACTGTCACAAGATAATATGTTTACTAAATTTGGAATAAAACTGGAAATTTACATTAGCAAAGGAATGTACAGATATGAATTGGGTAGGATATAAAAAACCATAAGGGCTCAAAATCCTCTTAGTCCGAGGCTTAGGCTAATGACTGATATTTGGTGATAGGGTGAAATCCTTTCAGACACTTTGTTTTGCAATGGTCCATTACCATAATCAGTATTAATTCTTTTTTAAAAAATATTCAATTACTGAACTGTCTAGTTTTGCACACAATTTCTTATATGCTTGGATTAATTTTAACTTAGCACTGAAATGCTCCAACAAGATTTCTGTAGGCAATGTGCAAGTCCTCATCTGACTTTCAGTGTGTGCCAGAAACAAGCGTATGAGAGCTGGACCCTGTTCCCTTCTTTTTCTCTCAGTTTTTCTTCCTCCCCTTCCCCATATTCTTATTTGTTTCATCATAAGGTATGTGTTCTTAGAACACTTGTATGTTATATTAAATGTTTTGTGGTGCGCACAGCAGGCTTTGCTGTGTTTGCATCATGTGGTTTCATTGCTGATGAGAGCCTTTGTGCACAACGCTGATAAAAGCAATGCTTCTGTTCAGGTTATTTTCCTCTTATCTGGTATACTTGTGCTTTATGTAGCACAGTTCAGTGAACCTGTTTGGAAGAGAAAGAGATGGTGAACACCACAGCTTTTCCAGTCCCAGAGTTAACTGGTTTTGCCTCAGAACCTATAAGCTGAACTATTTTTCAGTGGCTGGTAACTGAGCCCATGCTGTGACGATTCTGCCCCAAATCCTGATCCACTTAAATGTCTCTGTACGTTCTGGTGCAAACAGCATTATTCTAAACTCCTTTTTCCCATTGTGTATCTATAAGAGAGAGGGCAAAAATGACTTTTGCTGGCTTCCACCACCACTTTTCTAGTCCTCTGCAGGTCCTAGTCTGCTCTACCCCCATCTCCTGGTGACCTGCCTCCGCCTTTGACCAACTTCCCAGTAATAACATTGAGAGAAGAGGGAGGAGGGCAGCAGCTCTGCCCGTAGCATCATCTAATTGAGCAGGTATGTTGTGTGTCCACATCTCCATGCCCCTGCCTCTGGCTCAGCCCAGACCTGGTGTTACTCCTTGATGGGAAGGATTTAGACTAAGCCTTGCAAAAAAAAAACAGCTAACAACTCAGCTTGCTTCTTCAAGAAGGAGCAAGACCTCTTGGTGCACAAGGGTCCTACTCACTTGTCCTGTAAAAATGCTGGTGGACTCTGGGTGGGTGGTGAGAAGATGGTGAAAGGTTCCTCTTCTATCAGTCACAACTGGCAGCCATTCAGCCACTAGCCATGGCAAATGGCAGGTGGGTGAGAGAGACGAGAGGGAGTACCTTGGTGCTTCCAGCTGCCCTGCAGAGCTTCCACCTTGTCTTGAACCCTGGGACACCACCAGCTTGGGCTCACACAGCACCTCAAGTCCAGCAGCTGGAGCAGAGTAGGCAAGGGAGGATGGGAGCCTTGGGAGAGGCAGTGTCAGCTCTTCTCCTGCAACACATCACATCTGACCAAAACAGCTACCTCTTGTCCCCGCCAAGCACTGGCAGCAGCCACAGGCCATCGGTGTTCACAGGGCTTTGAAGCCGAGACAGCCAGGGGGGCTGGAATGGGGCTGCCCCTGCAGATGCCCCTAGAGCTGAGGCTGGACAGCCAGGGGGGCTGGAATGGGGCTGCCCCTGCAGATGCCCCTAGAGCTGAGGCTGGACAGCCAGGGGGGCTGGAATGGGGCTGCCCCTGCAGATGCCCCTAGAGCTGAGGCTGGTAGGTGCGGCTCCACAGGGCCGGTGGAGCATCCTCTGCCCACCCTGCAGCCCTTGGGCATACCTGTCCCAGCTGTGATGCTAGAGGGGCTCCCAGCAGCCTGCCTGGGTAAAGCAGGCGGGCTGGCGGAGAGGCAGCAAGCCCCTTAGGAGTGGTGTGGAATACTGGCCTCCAGAAAGGGCTGGGCTTTACTGGAGGCTACTCATTAAATCCCAAGAGGAGGGAAGTTGTGGGCTGGTCTGCCTGCAGCCATCCCAAGGAGGGTTTTCTTGGGCGCCAGACCTCCACTCCCGCAACCTTGAGCAGACTTGTGTGAGTGCACATGGAGACTGCAGCCTCACAGGGGGCAGCTGGCTCTGCCCCGGCCCTCTGAGAACCCCACAATCTTCTCCCACATAGTGCCTGGAGGCTTGTATATGACATACCTCACTGCAGGGGCCACTTCCTTCTCTTTGGGGATGGTATAATTTGATCCCACAGTATTTATTATTTCTATCTTTTTCATTTTGCTTTGTCCTCATTTTACATATGTATGTGAGGATGTTTAGGTGTTTAGTTGCACCCTACATGTGTGCCAGCAATGCACAATGTACCAACGCTTGCTGAATCCTGTCTGGAAAGTAAATGGCATTACATATGACTCTAAAACATTGGTTGTAAGGGAGGTAAAAGAGATGAAAACATTACCAGTTTGGTAATTTTTTTTGACTGTTTTCCATTTCTGACAAAAAAGCAGGTTATCTGTCCCACTTGGTATCATTGATTCCTCCTTCAGCTGTCTGTCTTCAAATGTTTGCAGATTTATTGTATGGTTTTAAAGGCCTCATAACCTCTTCTGTGAGGCTGCACTGTTTTCATGGGTTTTGGGGTTTGTTTTGGTGGTCAGGTCGTTTTACTGATGGGGCTTGGAGTGCAGCCCTCCAGACACTTGGATTCAGCACAGCTAAGAGGGAGTACACCCTGGTGAGGCAGAGAGAGGAGCCTCTTCTGTCCCTCTTGCCCTTACTATCGTGCCCTAACATCACACCAGAACAACAGCAAAGTGGCTTCTTCTATCAGAAAAAGAAAAAATAGGGGGGTGGGGGGAACACGCCTCTGATACTGCACAAAAGAAACTTTCTTGATCCATCTGGGTCTGTGGGCCTCTGCCAATACCTGAGTTTGGGCAAAGTTAGTTGGAGGCTCAGCTTCACATCATTGAAAGTCATTTTGGTTTCTGCACTGTGGTATAATTGCTTAAAAAACATGTTATTTGATGATTAAGATTCTGGAGTGAATTGTGTTCTTTTGGGTTCTTGCACTGTTTCTCCATCAGGGACTTGGTTTCAGCAGTGTGCAGCTGCTGGAGTTGATTTACAGTGCTGTGGCTGTGGCTAGTCATAAATAAATCCTCTTATATAGTTGTTATGAACACCTGTTAGATCATCTGTCAGCAAAGCGCTGTTCACATTTATCATGGTGCGGTAGTTATTTTACCTCAATCCATTTCCAACTGACTCGGCCTCCATCACTGGATTACTATTACCACACCATAATCGCTCGTTTCCACTCCATGTTACAACTTGCAGATAAAAGATTTCACTACTTGGCCAAATTTCATAAATAAAGGAGCAGTTCAGTGCAGTAAAAGTTTATTTTTGTCATCATTTGTCACCCCATTATTCTATAAATCAAATGGAATAGTGCTATTGCTAGCTCAGGCATTGCTGTCAGCCCTAGGCATGGAAATGGTCCGTTTCTCCTTTTTAGATGAGATGACATGTCTTTCAGACTTAACTGGCTTATGGCTTTGTTTCACCCATTTTATTTTATCGCCCCTTCAGAAAAATCCTTGGGGACCAGAGAGACTAAAGGAGTAAAATGGAATCAGAAAACACAGTAAAACATGCTGCTTTAGCTGCGTTATGTACATTTCCCTCCCCCGCAATCATTCATTTACAAACTCCTCCACAAAAATAATGGATCTGGATATAAACAGCCCCTCAATGCTTTCTCTAGCTTTGCACAGATTTTATCACTCATGTCAAAATCCTAGGACTGAAAAGGCACTGGAGACAGTGCTTCAAAGTCTTGCTAATGCACCTGCTCCTAAATGGACTCCCTGGCTCCCTGCACAGGGGTGCATCATGGGGTTGTGCTTTTGTTCTGAAGGTTTGCACTGATGAATTCCATCTTAGACTCTGAACGATCTAATTACGCCTTGCTGCACCTTGCTATGTAGCTTCACAACCAAAACCCTCAGGATGTAACCCTGCACCTTCCCAGGTGCAACCTTCACACAAATATTGTTTACTTTTTTTGGTTTTCAATGTTTTCTTAAATCTAGCTATAAAATCTGTTCCTGGGCCAAGCCTTGATTTTTCTGGCCCTGTGTCCATTACAGATGCTTGAGTTTTGTGTGATTTATTGAGAAGCTAGGAGATGGATCTCAGACTAAATTTTGAAGAGTGTGCTATCCCTTGGTTTAGAAAGAGCAGAGTAGGATGATGATAAAGGAATGGGGTAATAGAAAAGGGTTTATAGTTGATATTATACTTCTGAGTTGGTTCTAATTCAGGTTACATTCTTCATAGTCATTATGTAGCTCATAAATTCAATAAAGTGTTTTACTATTACTATAAAAATGACAGGAGGGGGGTTTTATGTTGTAAGTTTCGTTAGTTGCTCTTCCTGTTTTATGTTGAAGTTCTCAGGCCATTATGTCATTAAACTCCTTGGAGTCTGAAGGGCTCAGGCCCCTCCGTTCCTTATTGCTGATGTGGCACCTGCTGCAGGGCAAATGTCTGTGTGGTCAGTCCCTCTCACTGTTGCCTTCCTCATCGATGACTCTCTTTGGTTCCATTTTGGCTTTGTTTTTCATTCAGAAACACAGGTACCTGCCTTTATGAGGAGGCAGTGTGAGTTTCAGGATGGCTGTGGCCCTGCTCTGGATGTCCACGCTCACTTGTGGCTGATCTGCTCGTGCATGGAAGTGGCTAAGCCCTCTTATTGCAGTAGGTCTTGGGTGGCTGTGGGAAGAGCCTGCTGCCAAAGAGGAATGCTGTGCTTTGGAAATAAAATGCCTTTGGAAACTTCACCATCCCCTTTGCCTTCCTGGGAAGAATTGCTGTGACTTTTCTCCAGCCACCTTCGTTGTAAAATTATGAGCTCTTCATGGTTTGAGAGTCTTGTTCAGTTTGCCTGTGGGCAAATGCTTGCAATCAGAGTCTTGCATATTTGCTGGAAGGGTCTCTAAAGGCAAATTCAGGAGGGTTTTTGCCTTTTCATTGATGGGTGGATTTTTTTTCAGTGGCACCGTATAATTTCTGTTATTTCTGCTTCATTAGAGGAAAGAGGCATTGAATATCTGACCCTGGAGCCTTTGCTTTCTCCAGATGTTTGCTTTGCACACAAATAATCTGCATGAAAACAGTAACTGCTAATTCTGTGGCCAAAGTGCATCAGGACCCTAATCTAAAACCTCCCAATCCATCCAGCTGTCTGGCATTTGCTATTAGAGGGCACCAACAGAGAAATGAGGCTGTGGCTTTATCACTGCACCCTGGGTGACAACTTGATTTTCTGCTTTCACCGCAGGCAGCAGCAGCCCAACATGATGGGGCTGTTAATTTGTGCATTTCATGGTGTCTGTCAGGGGGCCGGGAGAGGAGGGTTTCAGGGAAGGGAATGGAGCATGTCCCAGCCTCGGAAGCACCTGTCTGCATTGACGGCACAGAGCACTTCTTATTAGCGTGCAGGTCTCTAAATGCAGCCCCAGGATGACAGCCTGGCATTCCCAGCACCCACACAGTGTGACAGGCGCAGGCAGCCGGTCCCATTGTTTGCCCTTGATGAGCATGTCATTAATGGAAATGGAAGAAAGTGAGGGCCACATCAGTATTCAAATAGCCTCCATCCTCTCTGCCATTCAACCGCCTGGCTCAGGCGGCTGCAGATTTCCTTCTGCAGCTCCACTTACACATTTTCGCAGATTTATTCCCACTGCATACAAATCCCCCCCGTGTGGCTCTGGCCCCATGCTCACACACCACCACCACCCCACACACAAACATGTTCTTCTGCATCATCTGATCTGCCAAAAAGAAAGTGGGTATTCTCCCCTTTCTCCCTGTTTTGTGAATTGCTAAGGTATCGTTAGCAAATACTTGCTGATTGCCACCCAGGAAATGGAAGGTGCTATTATTTAAACTTGAAGCAAAAGCCTGGTGTATTGCTGGTAGTATTATTATTTACTCCCAAGCAGCTATTTATACTTGTCTAGGTGACTTCTTTCTTTATAACAGATCACAACATATTTGTTCTGAAGCATTCTGCCTGGTAGGTATGGAGCGAGAGGATTGCAGACAGAAGGAGAAATAACTTAAAAATCTGTATTCCTGCTTAATGACGATATCGCTAGAAACATCAGTGAAGTCACGCTATTCTCCCTTAAAACCTTCTTTCAAAATTCTTTGACTTGTATTCTTTGAGTTGTATCATGGATACTCGGATAACCCATCTTGCTGGATGCACCGTCTTAGGCTACCTGTACCCCTCTGATCTCACAGACGCAAGGTGATCTCTTCGGGGCTGGGTCGTGTGCTGGCCTCCTACCATTGTGTGCAGTTTTTACGGCACGGACCAAGGCAGGATGCGGGTTGATGATTAGTACTCCTGAGCACTCCAGCAAAACAAATAACACAGTATCATTATTCAGCTGGTGTGAAGAATGTGCCTTAGGCACACTGGCATCTGGCCAGATCTTAAATGTATGTTTCTGTGCTTTATTTTTGTGTTAGTCTGTTTTTGTAATAATATAATTAGTGCTCACAGGGGAGGCTATTGACACTACCACCAGGCTCAGTTTGCTCTTTGCAGTATTTCCAAATCATTCTCATTACACATCCAACTTGCAGGTCAGATGTGGTACCCCTTGCCTTTTGTCTGCTCCTCTCCTCTCCAGCCAGTGATTTAGCCTAAAATTTTAAGTTCCCTCCACCAGCAGCGGCTGGAGCCAGCACTGAATGAATGCTGCTGGGTGATTTCCAAACCTTCCCACATTTTGTAGACCTCTTTAAACCCAAGCAGCATGGGAGAAAGTGAGCCCACAAATTTTTCCGTCTCTCGATTCCAAAATGGATACTGCAGGACTAAATTGTTCCAATGCACTTTTGTAAGAAAACCATTGCCAAACCACAGTCCTTCCTCAGAGTCCTTGCAGCCACTGCTTTAGACTCACAGATCCTCCTGGGATGTGATAGCATTGGTTCCTGGAGTCTTGTGAGTCCTGATATGTGCTTTTCTTCCACTGGTGACTGTGGGTACTGCCTCAGCATTCTTTTTAGCTGCAGCTTAGCTTCTGGCATCAGCTCACTGGTGACGTCCATCTGGTTTTGGCCATGAACTCTGAGGGCAGGATGGTGAAATGGCTGGGTATACATGGGTGGCAGAAGTGCATCCCAGTGCTATGACCTGTGTGAGGGTGAGTGCATCCTCTTGTCTTGGCTCCTATTGCTTCCCCTAATCTTCTTTTGCTGACAAATTTGGTGTGTACAGTACTTTGTGCAATAGCCCTCTGATTTCAGTAGGAGCCTCTAGGTGTTGCTATAATATAAATAATAATTGTCTTCAGGGATTAATTCAAAGAGGGTAGTTAAAGTTGAGTGAGACCAAAGGAAGAAACCCATGAATTATTTCTCATGTTTAGAATGATTAATAATTTCTGCATTCAATGAATCACAGAACTGCTCTTGATCAGGCTTCCTTCAGCTCAAACTAAAAAAAAAAATAAAAAGGCCTTCCCATTGTTTCCATTGGCAATCAACCAAAGGCCAGTCTTCCTTCACTAGAAATCTGTCTAGAAATGGCTGCAAGGATATCCTGAAAACTTTAAAATTAAAGCTGGTGGGGGCAAGAATCAAGAACCCTCTTTCTGGGTTACAGCCACAAGCAACCTCCAAACTATAATAGGGGGCTGGTGGCTTACCTAGAAAAAGCAGAAAATTTTCAAAGTCAGTCCTTTAGAAACATTGTGTTCTAGAAACCAAAATGTCACCGTCTTCATTATTAGTATGAAAGTATTTCATGGTAACTATCCTGCAACAGGACCTTGCACAATGTACGTATCAGGGACAAGATGAAGAGGTCAAGAAAAATTGTAAATCCTAATCAGGAAAGATTGGCTGCTGTTCTGCTTTTTTAAACAGAGTCCCCATCCTTTTAAAAGTAATTTAGGAGATGTGACTGATGCACACCTAACACGGCATCAGGAGGAAGAACCGACCAATGGAGAACACATATTTACATAGAAAAATCTTATGGGGTATATTTTCAGAAGCAATAAGTAATTATAAATGCGTCACATGTCCCTGGAGACTACAGACTACAGGCAGCACCTGTTCAGCAACTGAACAGCACAGTTCAGTTCGTAGTCCTCTGAGAAGCAAATACCCAGGCTGGACTTGTCATGGAACTGTCCGTATTGTGCTTTACTGCTTATCCCTCATATGAATTCAGTGGAGATGAGAAGAAGTCAATAATTTATTTTCTTTGGGTGTTAACCAGTCAAGGGTAGATTTTCTCTTTGGCTATGCAATTTAGAAAATTGGTGGATGACAGATGAAGAACAGATCTAGATCTGTCATCTAGGGAGCAGATCTGACTGCATGCATGTGTGTACAAGTTGCACATGCAACAGTGCACCATGAGCAAGAGGAGAGTTTTACAGCTAGCACATAGTATTTTAACTTACCAGGCTTGTATGCTCTGCTCTCCAAGAAAGATACCACTTTTCCTGTGTATATGGTATCACAAAGGTTGAGATTTGTGATATATAGCCTATAGCATTCCTGGAGGATAATATAAGAGACTTGAGGTAACATGCAAACTGTTCTTGTGATACCTAAAAGGCACTTGGAAAGATGATGGAATAGCTTGTTCAACATGCCTGTGATAAATAGGAAGTAATGTAGTAAGGCTTGATTTAGGCTCTGGAAAGCTATTTTACACCAGGAGCAGTGCAGACATGAAGCAGGCTGGCTAGAGGGGTTGTGGAGGCTCCAAAACCAATAGTCATTACAAGTTAAGCAAATAATCTAACAGCAATGACTTAGAGTACACATAGGCTGGACCGCTGGGCTGAGTCCAATGGCATGAGGTTTAACAAGGCCAAGCGCCGGGTCCTGCACTTGGGGCACAACAACCCTGTGCAGTGCTACCGACTAGGAGAAGTCTGGCTAGAAAGCTGCCTGGAGGAGAGGGACCTGGGGGTGTTGGTTGACAACCGACTGAATATGAGCCAGCAGTGTGCCCAGGTGGCCAAGAAGGCCAATGGCATCTTGGCTTGTATCAGAAACAGTGTGACCAGCAGGTCCAGGGAGGTTATTCTGCCTCTGTACTCGGCACTGGTGAGACCGCTCCTTGAATCCTGTGTTCCGCCACAAGAAGGATGTTGAGGCTCTGGAGAGAGTCCAGAGAAGAGCAACAAAGCTGGTGAAGGGGCTGGAGAACAGGCCTTATGAGGAGCGGCTGAGAGAGCTGGGGTTGTTTAGCCTGGAGAAGAGGAGGCTGAGGGGAGACCTCATTGCTCTCTAGAACTACCTGAAAGGAGGTTGTAGAGAGGAGGGTGCTGGCCTCTTCTCCCAAGTGACAGGGGACAGGACAAAAGGGAATGGCCTCAAGCTCCGCCAGGGGAGGTTTAGGCTGGACAATAGGAAAAAATTATTCACAGAAAGGGTCACTGGGCACTGGAACAGGCTGCCCAGGGAGGTGGTTGATTCACCTTCCCTGGAGGTGTTTAAGGCACAGGTGGACGAGGTGCTGAGGGTCATGGTTTAGTGTTTGATAGGAATGGTTGGACTCGATGATCTGGTGGGTCTCTTCTAACCTGATGATTCTATGATTCTATGATTTAGGGTACAGGCAAGATGATTTCCAGTCTTTTTTGTTCTGTGACTGTCTAAGGAATTTTTCAAATCTAGTTGACTTCTCATCCTATGTACTCCTTACTTAGGTTTATGTACTTGGACAACGCCACTAGGAAACAAAACCCAGTTTTGCTTAGTAGTTTCCTGCTCTTTCCTGTGCTTCCATCTTCTGGCTAAGTTTCTGTCCTTCTTTCTCCACAGGCTCCTGGTCTGTGGAGTAGTCAAACACTTAATTATGAAGATGTGCAGTTGTGTGTACCTTGAATTAAAATCACCTACTTTGTAGCACCCAGATAGTTGCTACTAAGTGGTAGCCTCCAGCTACTGATTTTTATACAACTAAGTGCTGTCAGCTCCTGGCTTTTCAGAGGAACAAAGTAATTCTGTGGTGAATCTCTACAGCACAGTATCTGCCCATTTTACTGGCCATAACTGTATACTTCTCAGAGGTATAAAAGCTTTGTAATGAACAGTTAAGCAGTAGCATATCACAGTCTCTACTACTAATTTTCCCAATGCACATACATTTCACTGTTGCTACATTCCATCATATATTTCTTGACAATATCTCTGTACAAGCATCCTCTCACAAGGCCTTGTTGGCAAACAAGTTCTTTATTGCTTGGCACTCATTTAGTTGCTTCAGATTTTCTATGCATCTTTCCATTTGAAAAGGTGCAGTTTGTTTACTAAGCATTGGATTTGGTATGTTAGAATTATACCATAAGTAAATACCTGTTCTTTTTAGAGTCAGGCAGACATCATAATTTATGTTAGCTTTTACAAAGTACTTCTTTTAATCATGCAGAAAGTTTGAGGCTAAATTTCCGATGTCCCTTTAATGTTGGAGGTTTTTTATTGCATATTTTCCTGCAAGACTTTATGCTTGCCTTCAATTTCATAACGTATGGGGCACGTCCATCCATCTTCTCTTACCATTTTTCCCTTCTGGATTTCTAATAGCTGCAAGCAGAGTTTTCAAGGAAGTCTCAGTTCATTGCTCTGCTTCTGAAGGCAACTTCTCTAACTGAGTTGCAGAGCGCAAGGGAGTAAGAAAAGCTGTTACAAGAGCAATGCTTCCAGCAGCCTTCTTGCTGGAAATGTGGTGCTTCCCAGTAACTGAATGTAAAAACCATAGTGAGCACTGGTGCAGCTGATAGGGTTCTGCAGTGTCTGGGTTCACCTCCTAAGCAGAAGGTACAGTTGTGTTACTTTAAAAATGTCCCTTTTTCTCTGCACATGCTTTGAAGTGAAGTTGCTGTATGGTAGGTACTTCCTGTTTGATGTTTGTTTCAGCTGCAATTAGTTAGTGGCTTTATGTGATCTGTTGACCCTTGCTGGACACCAGTTGTCCATCGAAGCTGCTCTATCGCTCCCCTTCATCAGCTGGACAGGGAAGAGAAAATAGAACTAAATGCTTGTGGTTCGAGATAAGCACAGGGAGATCACTCAGCGATTACCATCACGGGCAAAACAGACCCAACATGGGGAAAATTAATTTATGACCAATCAAATCAGAGTAGCATAATGCTAAATAAAACCAAACCTTGAAAACACCTTCTTTCCAAACCTCCTTTCTTCTTAGGCTTATCCTCACCCCCAATCTGCTCTACATCCTCTCCCCTGAGCAGCACAGGGAGACAGGGAATGGGAGTTGTAGTCAGTTCATCACATTGTCTCTGACACTACTTCTTCCTTGTGCTCTTCCCTTGCACCAGCATGGGATCCTTCACAAACTTCTCCAAGATGGGTCCTTCATGCACTGTTCCAGTATGTGTCTTTTCCACAGGGTGCAGTACTTCAGGAATGGACTGTTCCAGCATGGATCCCCCAAGACAGCACACACCTTACTAGGAACCTGCTCCAGTGACCTTCCTGCAGGGTCACAGCCTCATTCAGATGCATCCACCTGTTCAAGTGTGGCGTCTGCCATGGACTGTGGGTGGATACTTTCTCCACCATGGACAGCAATGGGCTGCAGGGGGACACTCTACCTCACCATGGTCTTCACCATTGTCCGCAGAGGAATCTCTGGAACCTGGAACACCTCCTCTCTCTCCTTCTTCACTGATCTTGGTGTCTGCAAAGTAGTTTCTCTCATATTCTCACTTTCCTCTCTCCTGGCTACTGTTCCAGAGCAGCTTTTGTTTCCCTTTCTTAATTATGTCATCCCACAGGTGCTACCACCATGGCTGATGGGCTCAGCCTTGGCCAGTGGTGCATCCATATTGGAGCTGGCTGGCATTTGCTCTATAGGACATGGGAGAAGCTTCTGGCAGCTTCTCACAGAAACCATCCCTATAGCCCCCTGACTACCAAAACTTTGTACCTGCACACCCACTATAGATGTGTATATTTTCTTTTGTTTCTCACATGTGAAAGAACTGTTATTTGACTGCATTTGTCCTAGTACAGGTACGGGAGACCCACACCAAGCAAGGTGATATCGTGATGGCACAGCATCCGAATGTGGCAAAGAAAATAGGCAGCTATAGGACCAATGGCTCAAAAGCGTGAGAAAAATTATCAAAGTGATGACTGAACAAATTTAAATCAGAAATTAGATGTAGTTGCTGCCTCTGTTTTTAAAGGAAAAATAGAACATCTTATTTAGATCTCTGTAGTGCATTTACAGCCTTCTGTGCTTGTCATATGACAAAGCCCTAGCTGTGGAAAAGAAAGGTTTCTCCATTTGTATTTACAGCCAGGTTGATAAGTGTGCTTTATCGTATTTGAATATACAGAGATATTTAATTTTTTATAGTGCTTTTCTGAAATTTTATATAAAATGCATCAGGCCTTACACACATGGTACAGGGTCCTTATACATTGTACCTCTTTTGTGTCATCTCATGGGCAGTAGAGTTTTTATCCTAAACTCTGAGTAAAATGTACAGGCAGGGGAAAGTGCAGTGGGGGATTTCCCTGTGTGTGGAAGATTGATTTCATAAGTAGGTGGACACACATTTCTCATGGCATACACATCCAGAGAGCTGCTTTGGAACTGGGAAAGCTTTGACCCACCTACCACTTCTATATAATTTTAGAAGCTACCAAGCTGTTCCTTTCTCACAAAAAACCCCAAACCAAACCAAAACAAAGAAAACCACACAGACTTTAATTTTGTCTTGTCACAAGGTAGACTCTTCTTCTGAAAGTCCACCAGGTGAGATTGCTTTGGTGGTGCTGCAGATTATTTAGTATGACTTTTTGTCTTGTATCATTGACAGTTTTGAATGTTTTCTGAAAAAGTGAGCCACAATTTTGGTTTATTTCTGCTGCTTTTTTGAGTTATTTAAATAGCAAAGGAATGTGCAAACATCTTCTTTTATTTAAGAAAAGTCCATATTTGAATGCAAACTAAACATATAGCTTCTTTCAGATCACATATGTGATATTTCTCTCCTTATTATATCTTTGTTTCACTGACGATCTTCTGTAGTCTAGTATTCTGACTGTATGCCCTGATATTTATTTTTAATGAGATGCACTTCTGTTCTTTCAATGCTTACTAACACTTTAATTTGAGAAGTAGTTTTCCCTAGCTGTGCAAATATCCAATGTTCTTTGCAAAGTCAAGTCCATTTCCTGAAATAACCTTGCTTTGACCTGTTATCAGTTATATCACAAATTATTCAGTCTCTAATTGGTTCATCTTTTAACTACAAATTCACATGACTTAGCTTTATTACATATCTCTGTGACAAGCTTGTGTGGATCAAAGTAGTCTCACATTTTAAGGAACTTTCTCTAGCAGCTAGAAACTCCCTTTGTTCTGCTGCTTGAATGTATTCTTATCGTTATTATTATTAGCTTTTTACACATACTGCTGCTGTTCTTAAGGATCTTAATTGTGTTTTAGGCCTCATCATGTGGAAAAACCTCACAATTTCTTAGTATGTAGAGCATGAGGTACAGCAGTACAGAGGATTTTCCTCTCTTTAGTTACTGTGCTCAGTTTTCTTGGAAAATCTGAAGATGCTGTAGTTTCTTACTCCTTTTAGCCAGATCCTGACCAGACAGAGGGATGAAATTTTGCTTGGTGTCAAACCAAAAATATAGTTTAATACTATAACAAGCAAATAACATTCCACATGCTTCTGGATAGTAAAAGGCTAGCTGCTGTGTCTCTGACCCCTTGCATTTTTAACGTAAGACAAGGTCTCAGCACATCTTTTTTTATAAGAAATAAACATCTAAACCAGAAAAAAGCCTTACAGAGGAGAGCTTTCAAGACAGTTCATAATCCAGGCCACTACTTAGACATTGGCTGTAAAAGCACATTGGAGCTGGACAGCTAGAAAGGACTTGCCTCTCTACCACAGTCTTCATAACGAATGTTTTTTTTCATTAAAATAAGCAAAAGGAGGATATGTTGTATTTTTCCATGCAGAACATTAAATTATCTGCTCTGCTAATGATTTGTGTGTTGGTAAGATCCCCATGCTTTATTCAGATACACGGCTAGGTCTCTAGCTGCTGCTCAGGATCACAAAAAGGGAGAGTCTTTTCCTTGATGCAGCCACCACCTAAAACAATGCTTGAAGGAGAAAAGCTATTCAGTCAGCCTAAGCATCCATTCATATTGCTTAGGGCTTGTTGTGCTGCAGTCTCTCATCTCTCCATTAATTAATGGTGAAAATACATAAAACTAGGAAAACAGCAAACATAAGCAGGGAATTAATTTATTTTTCATAAATAGGGAATGCCTCATCAGTAGAAAAGCAAAGGCTTGAAGTGTCTCTTCATGTTCCAATTTTTGTTCTGAAGCTGCCTGTTTGGTTGCTTTCTCCTCTCTTCTATTTAAACCAAACAACAATCAATTTATTATGACATTAAAAAAAATATTGCGGCTAAGGGAGAAAGTACTTTTGAGAGAGACTCAAGTTCAGCAGCTGGAAATGAGGGGAAAAAAATTGGGACTACATCAGTCTAATTGATTTTTTTATAGAACAAAATTAGCTGAAGCCAAAGAGCAGTAAAATGCACTCACCTTTATTGTAAGCATTTGAAGCTGTGCTAAATGAAAGGAGGGGGGAAAATCAGCTCTTTGCTCATGGCACAGGGCATTTATGAGAAAATAAAAATAATTAGTCGTAGAAACAACAACTGAATTGTACAAAGTGTTTTCCCTGGATTCCTGGAATGGCAGCTTTAATGAGGCCCTATACTTCAAAAATGCTAAAGCAGTTCTTAAATGGGGTTTAATAGGATATTTTCACTTTCTTTCAACTCTTTGTTCTCAAACACGTAAGTCCCTAAAGTGCATACATTTAATTTAAGCAGGTTTTACGCAAATTCATCTCCTGTTCCTGATGAATATATTACTAAATGTACAATAACTCCATATCAGATCCTCACACAAGAAATCAGTGGTTTTCACATCAAACCAGAGGCCTATTTGCTTCTTGTGCTCTGCATTACAAGAAAGAATTTAATTTAGGCATGAGACACTGTTCCCATTGCCCCTGAAAGGCAACTGGAATCATGATTTCTCAACCACATCTAGGATTAATTAACATCTGGGAAACAATGTTTAACAAGCCACCTTTGGCTGGAGTTAGGAGTATGACCAGCCACCAAACAGTAACTATCTGACAGGCTTTATGCTCCAGGTTCTGAATATAATGACTTGATTTCAAATGTGTGTCCCTTGAAAAGGAGGGAAAAAAAACCCCTGTGCTGGTGTGTTGTCTCTTGGAGATGTGCTGACCGTTAGGAATTGTTTAGTGTTCAAATTTCACTCCACTTTGCCATCACTAAGGGTCAATATGGCAAACCTGAGGCACAGATGGACTATCACTTCAACAGGTATTAAAAAAGTGAAAACCATTATTAGGGTAAGTGTTGTCATAATCCTGCTAGCACCCAGCTAGGTCCTAATGCCTGAGGCCTTCTCGGCCTTGTATAGATAAGTAAAAATACGCAAAGACTAACTTCTGTTACATTTTGATCTCTCTGTTAACTTTTTATCTGCATAGAAAACATTACTGTAATAATTTCTTAACACTTGTAAACATAGTCTAGGAGGAGGGATGTTGGTGCTGGTGTCAGTTTTTCTTTCATTTGTTTCTGCTTTGCTTTACAATTTTGTTAGTTGGGTTTGATCTTTCTAAAACAAGAGATGAGTATAAAATGACACAAAAATCATTTTGTGGGTTAATACTTTGTCAGCTTCTGAAACAGTTTGCCCTAGGCTGAAATCCAAGGGGATGTTCACACCATTATTTAAAGATTCTTTCAAGAAATGCATGTGGATGTGTGCATATTTGACGTAGTTTGGGGAGTTTTATGTTAAATCTATAGATGGTTTACTTTTCTAGCACTGCTATTGTCTTTTACTGTTTGCGGAACAGAAGGAATTCTTCCTGCCAGCTGTCTTCTACCTGCTTGCTTTAATTATTGATATTTTTCTTAACGTCTTCCTAGCATTGCTAGAATATTTCTGCTTGTCAGCACATCAGAACACAAAGCCAGTAAAACAGATGGTACACGATTTACAGTTTTAAAATTTCTCAATGTTAAAACTGCAGGCCTGGGCTGAAATCCTCTGTGGGTTGAAAGGAGAACTCCAAAGTGTCTGCAGAGCCTTGTCTGTTGCTACCAATCCCACAGCTGACAGAGAGCCTTGATGGCCTCTTCCAAACCATATGAAGTATTGTTTCAGTTTCTAATGGAGAAATTGTGCCCTCTATAAGGAACAATTATCACACTGCATAGCAATTTAGAGAAGAGTCTGAATGGATATGAAGATAGGGTGATGGAACAGAACGTGGCCTCCAGTTCAGAGTTGAAGGTGATTTTGTGTTTGCAGTCCGCTCTGCTTGTGAACACGAATAGGAATTCGATCTTGAAGGGTCTAAAACTTATGAATAGAAGGAACTTTTAGACTGGTATTGGCAAGGTGGCTAACATTTGGGACGTAGATTCTTGAACTGCCTGTTCTCATGATCACTAGAATATTTTTCTTTGCCTAGTGTACGGTCTGCATCTCAGAAGGGTGGATTTGACAGTGCTAGAAAGTGTTAAATCTACCTTAAATTAGGAATCAGTTTGCATTCACCTGAGCACATCTGGTAACCTCATAATCCATAATGTTCTCCTGGGTATTTCAGCAGCACCTTACATAGCACGGAGATGCACTGAATTTTATGGACCTTGTAGTACTTCTTAGAGTGAAATCAACACTAACAACTGCAGAAGGCAAATTTCCAACCTTGGGGTGTCCAGCAGCTAGTGTATGACAAACCAAACAGAAAAGAGAAATTTAATAACGAGTAAAGAAAAATCAGTTCTGTGTCCCTTTAATTTCTTTCTTATCTTTGACTTTGATTGTACAAAAGTGGCGTTCAAACACCTCAACAACAACTTTTTCTGGAAAGCGTTGTATAAAGGATATATCTGAATAATATGCAAAACAAGCATATAGACATGTAGGCAGAGTGCTAAATTTTGACTGTCAGGAAAACCTGTTTAAAAAATGTAAACTAGCTGTTTAGTCCCTTAAAGGGGACCGAACCAAAAAGGGGAGTACCTTTTTCAGCCAATCTATGAAACAGTTAGGGTTGTGCATACTTCGATATATTGCTTAGTGAAAAGTCTTCTGGGTCCCAGTACAGATTTGTAAGTGCGTCACTGATAGCAATGATGCCATAGGAAAATAAAAATAACAAAATATTCATCACTGAATATCCAGCCAAAAATGCATGTATACATCTTGAAAGAGTAAATACACTTTTTTAGGCAAGTGTTGCTGTTCTAAAGGAGGAGGAAGATTAAGAGCTTCTTTCCTACTGAGGGGAAAAACCATTGTATATCTTATACTGTCCCTCTGATGTAAATCCAGATCAACTGATCAAATGTCAGTCAGGACAACCTCAGTCTTGTTCACTTATTTACCTGGAATAAGAGAAGGGAGAAAACACATAATTGATTCCCTAGCAGAATCACACTGTTACTTTGATCATTGAAGCCAAGAATGAAATCTGGATGCTCTGTTACTCAAAGCTAAATAAATATATATTGTTAGGTAATCATCACATATGATAAAAACAGATTAGAAGCTGAGACTTGAGATTAAATGTATATCTAACTGTGATGTAGAGTTTGAATGCAGGTATACTTCTTACGTCAGGCAGCAACTGGAAAGCCGCACAGCAAACAATTCAGAAACCAACAAGGTAAACAGTTGCCAAAACATGTTGCCCATTATAACATCAATATTCCAATATAGTAATAAGATTTGGAATTAAAATTATGTTTGCTTTCATTGGAGACCTGGAATAACAATGAGAAGACTTTAATGTTTTATTGTCTGTCTCTCTAGAGTGGCATGTATAGTATTCAGTATACGTAGGCAAAATAAAATGAATGTTAGGCCCACTCAAATACTCTGAAACTGTCATATATATCATATTTTTAAAAGAGAGGAATAAGGCTAAAGAAGATTCCTTACATAGGGAATAAATTAACAACTTAGTAATTATCCTTTGGAGGAGAAAGACATAATTTTATACATTAAGAGATAAAGCTTTTATTTGTTGTCTCACTAAGCCACTAAAATTTTGAGCCTATAAAACATATTCCACTTTCTATCTCCTAATGTACCTAGCTTTGTGGCGAGAACACTATATATGTTTTATGATATGGATATAGGGTCCAGGTGAAAACTTCAAGATTTACATTTTTATCCTGCATTGACCTTTTGGCTTCGCTTCATAATTAAGCAAGGCATGGTAAAGAAAGAGATTATTAGGAGGTGGCTGGGTCCCCAGGGCGTTATGAGGTACCAGACACAGTTAAGCTATCTCAAGACAACCATGTTCTCTACAGTTACTTTATTGCTATTATAAAAAATCTTTATTATGGGGGAAAATATGTATTTTTATGCTAGAAGAAGATGAAGATGACAGTTTAGGATGTTGAACAGTAGTTTCATCTGAGCATTGTGCCCACAGAGACTGTAAAACATTGAAGACTGGGCAGCCTTTGATTGGCTCCTTTGGATCCTAAAGGGGTAGATTAATCTTTGTAAAATTCATAGTTGGAACATTGTACCATTAACTGGCACTTTCCAGTTATCAAGATACTTTATGAAACTGAAAAAGTCCTATTACACTTGCTAAAAAGGCAACTTTGGGGGTGTGGCTGTCATGAAACCATTTCATCTCTGGAGTATTAGATACTTCCCATTGTTCCCCATGCTTGATAAAGCCCCAGGATGTGGACCTTCATCTGATAACCTCTTATAATTTCTTCTCTGTTAATTATAACCTAAAGACCCAATCATACAGCACACTGATCTTCCTCAATTTTCTTCTTTTTCAGTTGGAGTTGAGAGTATATTTAAGCCCTTGTGGGACCAGGCCTTAGATCCTCATTTTTTAAATCACACCTCTGTTTTTCAGGCATGATATCTTCCTTTTTACCTCTGTGATAGACATCTGGTGCACTTACAGGAGTTGATATCTTCTCAGCATTTGAGGTGAGTGAATATATGATATTCCTGTTGGCTTTAAGTCCTTTGCAGACTTCCTTATGTTGAAGCTTTTGTGTATCTATCCTCTGCACTGCTGCTAATGACCACTGGGTATCAGAAAATATGCATATATTTATAAAGCTTAAAAGGTAGTCCTACTTTGACAAGCTATTCCAGGAACACAATGATCACTTTAAGGGACTTAGGTTCATGAGGTGCTTCTTATAGTATAACAATATGAATGCCCCATTGACCAAGGAAAGATGCAGAACAGACTTATGTCTTTAAGACTAGATAAGGCCTTCTTGACAACACATTGATTTATGCCCACCAGTGTTCTGAAGCTGGCTTAGAGATATTTGATTTACAGTGGATAGATTGCCTCCTGTTAAATAAAGTCCTGGGTCATTGTTCATAAACCTGAGCTGCATATACCAATCTCGATGCATTGTTAAAATACTGCACTGGAGTTCACAGTGCCTTATTAAGCTCTTTAGATCAAAGATTAATAGTTAAAAGGATAAAAACTGTTGTGCAAACATCTAACCAGCTTCTTAAGCCAATGACAATTAGCCCTGCAAAGTACAGACTGAGCTGTCTGTCAAGAAGCTCAAACAACAGAAACATAACTTGGTCAAAAAGAGTGCCAGTTGCCCCAAACCCCGTGTCCAGTAGGATAATGGATTAGCCCTCAGAGACAGTGCTTGGTCAGCCCCCAGAATAAATGCTCTGTTTGCCAAAGTTAGACACCATAATTAATAGAAAGGGAGGGTCCTGAGGAAGAACAGACCATCTATAAATGATAAGCAGGAACGGACCTAGCATGCTAGTTTTTCAGATGATCCGGGATGCTGGTTACACCTTCCAGGTGAGCCCAGGTGTTGAAAGAGCTGACTATGTTGCAGTAGGTGGCACTGTTCCCCTCCTCCAGCTATGACAGCCCCACCACTCACAGAGAAGTGCCATCTTTGGGATGAGACATAAAACTGAGGCCTTGACCAGTTGCAGTTATTAAAGGTCCCATTGCACTTTCCACAAGATTAACTGTGTTAACCTCAGTGTCCTGGCTGATTGCATTCTGTCTTCCTAAATTCCCTTTGTAGTTTCAACTGGACAAGTTAATCTGCACTTCCTGTTTTAGGCAGTCATGCAACTGTTGCTATGCTCTGATACACAGCTGCTGCCCTTCTTCCCAGCATGGATTTGCTCCAGCGAGAGCCGGTACAGTCAGACCAAACTCTGTATGCCTGCACTGGTGCCTCAAGGGCAGTGGAGGAGGGTGCCACAGTTGTACTTTGTTTTTCTAACCAAAATGATGTGACATGGTGAGGGAATGCACTCTTTAAAGTAGACCAATGGTTGCAACACCAGCAAGCCGCAGTAGCAGTTATTTGGTGGGAAGTCCTGCTGAGCCATGTAACTCCATCTGTTCAAGGCACAATACTTCACAGACAGTTCCCTGGAGCAGGTGGTTGTGGCTGACCATTCCACTGTAGACCTTCCACTTGGACAAACCCAGCCCTAGGTTTTTAGCTCTGGACTGAATAGACAGAGCAAGAGCATACAGTATTTTGGCAGGTTCTAGATAAAATACGTTGGGACCAGATTTTGAAAGTCATTTATCATGCAAATGGCCCTTCCTAAGGCAGACAGGAATAAAGCTCTGTGTGAACTAAGCAGTCCTCTAGGCAGAGATTGGCGGCAAGGTTGCCCACGGTGTGACTCAGCACAGCTGATGCGTGGCTTCCACTTTTCTCACAGTTTCGAGGTTTGGTAGCTAGAGTCAAGGCTGGGGAAATTACATACTTTCTACCTTTAATTATTCCTACTGTTTCAGTTGGATACTCCCTTTGTCACTTCATATCCCAAACTATTGTGTTTTATTGCTGGAAAATGTGTGTTTCATTTCAGCGACTGGGGATTACACACACATACCATTGAGTGTAATGCAAGGACATTAAGTAAATGTAAGGAATGATTATTTTTCTGCTTATCTAGAGAAAATAAAGTAATTGTTAACATCTCAATAACTAGATGGGGAATAATATTAATATTTTAACTCCATGAGAAGCCTGAAATATAGTATGGAAATAACCTAGCTGGGTGATCAGGTACTTAAAATGAGTCAGGTGTCAAGATAGGAAACCTATAATTATCATGGAATGAAAAATGAATTTCTAAAAAACAGAACACATTCAGTTGTCTGGTTTCTACTACATGGCATTTCCACTGAAGACTGTAATTCCTTTTTCTATCTCCCATTCCCCTTGTACAGAGTGTCCTCTTGGGAAGCTGGGCCCAAGAGCCCTTTCTAGGATGGGACAGGATAGTACAGCTTGGTTTGTGCACTAGCATCCTTAATATTTCCTTCCTTTCAGAAGCAAATAGAGCGTACCCTTATCTGAATGCTAATTTCCTAGTTAAAACCCTCCCTTGCTGACAAGGGACTGAAAGAGTTTTAAATCACAGATGTAGAGTATCAAATGCAATAATGCTCTTGCAATAGTGCATTGAAGCCTCAATTAATTAACCCTTGGGCTAAGTAGGCAGGTACATGGTGGTGGCCACAGGCGGTGGATGGATGAGATTTAAATGGGCATCTCATTTCCTCAGCACGGAACATGCCGTTTGGTTCAGAAAGGAGTCATTTTACACACTCGCCTCATTTACGCTCAGCTTTAATCCCTTTAATTCCACCTGAGATCCAAGCAAGAATGGGAAAAGAGAGTGAGGTGCAAAAGGCTACAGAGCTGGGCTTTGTTTACATATCTTTCCCGGGGGACACACCCCAGCAGGGCCAGGGCTTCTGGCCTTTTCATCGGGCTGTGGGGATCCAAAGCAGTTGTCATATGGAAATGGTTAAACAGAGATTATCAGGAGCTCTTCACTGCAATCCACCCCGTTTAGAGGCTGAAAAGTAAAGAGCAAGGAGAGGAGGCTGAGAAAGGGGGCTGCAGCTTACCTCAGCGGCTGTTGGGTTGCAGCAGGGACTCCATGGTGGACAGTCCATTTACAGAGGCCATGGTGGTGTGAACCTCCTGTAATTACAGCTGCCACTCTCCCTTCAATGTCCCATATGCGTGTATGTTCACATATGATGTAAATTGTGTTCCATGGGTGATGTAAATCTCTGCCACCCTTCTGGCTGGCTTTTATGTATGCAATGTGAAAGCTTCCTTACCAAGAAAGGGGATGTGTTCTGCCATATATCAAGGGTAACAGACTAATGCCGTAAAAATAAAAAGATCCCCAATTACATCTTTGAATCATTTAAAGGCTTTTGGTCAGACTGTGGTTTGCTTCTCTTTTGTGCTTGCTTTCCATGGCTCTCGTAATACAGGAATCTGCTGGCAAGAGCCTGTGCCAAAATTTTAAGCAAATGTTGCAGAATATTTAGGGATAATGAATTTTGAATTTATTATAGTTATTGCACAGGAAATATGATGTCTCAGAACTGTGCTCCTTCAATCAAAGATATGCAGACAAATGCATGACCCACGCAACCAATTAACCCAGGTAGAATTTAAAATATCAGATACTTGCAGCAGACTTCACCTGAACAGGACTGGGAATTGTTCACTGAAATTATTCAGTGATAGGTTGAGAATAATGAATTTAATTTAATTTAAAAAGTCAGAATCTCTTCCTTGCCAACCACTGAGAATAAAAATGCAAAATGTGTCATATTATTTATTACAGTTACATTACATGCTCGACTCTGCTAAAACAGCTGTATACAAGGTAGTGCTACCTATTCAAAGGTATATAAGGAAGGTTTGAGAAAGGGTCTTATTTTTTAGGAGAACCAAGCTGTAATGCACTTAGATGAAATGCTCTGCATTGGTGTATTTGCTTCCACCACACGTAACGGTGCTGCAAGGATAAAGCTGAACTGCTCCTGATGGGACAGTATGGATAATATGTGGATATTCCTCCAGACCTTGTTTTGTCCCAGCCCCATCTGCACACATCTAGAGGCCTCTGCAGATAAACCCACCCAGCAGTAAGTACAAAATGAGAGGACCCACATACACACCCTTTTCCTTCTCTGCCTGCACTGCTGGCAGCTGAGGCCAGATACATTCATTGCACCCGTAGGCCACTGCCATTTTGTGCAATGTGTGGAGAAATGTCACCTGGGTCTAGTGCCATGGGATGATGCACTGCCAGAGGGGTACACCGGTGTCTCTGCCCTCCCTGTCCCACCTGCCACCCCCACTGGGCCACCAGCCTCTCCATCTCATTTCCCTCCACACAATTTACCATCTGTGTGCTTGTCTTTAACCTAATAAAAATCATCTCGCTTTTGACTAACAAGAAAAGGAAACAGTGCTCATTGTGAGGTTTGGGGAAAATGGCCTCGCTAATCTGCAGGATGAGAATGGAGTGATTTATAGGCGGATTTAACTGTGGGCCATGATTAGGGGGCTGGTAGTAAGTGCATTAGATGTCTAAGTGTGGCAATAGAGTAAATAGGCGTTTTATTTATCGCAGTGCCAGGGGCCTCTTAGCGGAAGAGCGCTTCTCCAAATTGAAATATAGCAGAGTTTACACTCCTGATTAGGGCTTCAAGCGCAGAGCCCAAGGCTATCAGCGAGCAGAAACAACGCTCGCTGACACCTAATTGTCACTGGATTAATGTGCAAACAGGGACAGCAAACAGCAACAACAAATAACCTGGTGTCAGAGCTGCTGGTGGCAGTGTCCACTAAGTGACTGGGGGCCAAATTGAAGTTTATATCTCAGAATGCGCTGAGATCAATGCATCAGCTTGGTAGCCAGAGCTACAAATATTTTGTTGTTGTATGTATTTGCATACTGTACAGGTGTGGAACTAGCTAAAAAAAAAAGAAGAAAAAAAGGATTCATTTTTGTGCCTACTGTGAACTGTATGTGTATTGTGTGTTATACTGCCAGGCCCTGGTAGAGGCTCCCTCACCAGAAAACCAGGTACCCCTCTGTATGCTCGCAGATTCCCCAAAATTAATGCCTTATGAAGATACCCTGTGTGTGTGTGTGTGTGTGTGACTAGTGGTAATAAAAGAGGCAAGGCTTGTAAGGGAAAGTAATATGTTTTAGTAGACCATCTGATGCTGTATGAGGAAAGAAGGGCACCATCTAAGCTCAGAAACCCTTGCTTATGCAGTAAAACACATAATCTATATGCGTGAATTCATATACCTTAGAACAAGGAACTGATCTTTCTTTGAATTGTTAAAGGAAGTATGTATCCCTGTTATTATGGGGTTCACAAATATGCCTGTTGTTGGCATGTATATCATGTGAAGCTACATACCATATGTCGGTAAACTAAGTATGGGCAATATTGTTCAATTTATTTCCTTTATGCTTCATAGACATTCAGGTAATTTATGTGAATAAGGTCTTTTGCTCTATGATCTTGTGACTTTCACTGGCATCTCCATATAAAATTTTATAACCCTGTTTGTGAATCAAATCATTCCCACAACAACAGATTCAATCTGGGTCACCACCTGTCCAGTTTTGGACTGGAGGAAGCAGTCTGGGCATCCAAGCTTTGATTTTTCCACTTCTGAATCTGGTTTGGCTTGTTTGCTCCAAGGCATATCTATTCAAGATCTCACTACTGCTGATAAATTCTTTGGAGGTAAGACAGATAAAAAAAACCCTGTGCTGTTCATTTACAACAGCCACTTTCTTTTAAGCTGAGAAATTATCATCATTTCCTTGGAACAAACAAAAGCGATTAAAAATGATCCTGAAAACAAATGCAAGAATAGGTTAGCAGCCAAGGAGTTCACATATTCTATCTTATTTTCCCTATAATTATCTATTGGAGGAGGAAAAGTCACAAATACATGATTTATATCTCTAAATGTATTTCTAAAGTTCTTAAGTTTTATTGACCATGAAAGTTGGTCTTTCCCTGTGTTAAGAACTGAAGGAGCTATAGAGCCAGCTAGTAGCTCAATGGTGCAAAGTCTTATGATTTAATCTTGACATTTGCAATTTTTTGCTGTAAAATATTACTTTCTTTATTTCAGGACTTTAGTGTAAAACCTCGTAATTTTCTTTAAGCTCCATTTGATTGTCAATTGCACAACTCTCTCCAAAGCTTAAAGCTTATGATTTTCATACACATATGATTTATTTCTTTTGTACCACAATATGATGTACTTTGGTGCAAATTCTCCTTACTTCTCCTGCATCCTGATCTTTCCTGCCTTGTAGCTAGGACTTTTGTGTGTGTGCCAGTATTAGGGTATGTGAGCTTTGAGCTTCCTGTAGATTTATCTAGAAATGTTTCAAATATCCATCTCTGGGATTGAAACAGCTGCATATCTGATCTGCCCTGCTTAATGATTTCCAAGAAGCAGTAGTCTTGCTATTGGCATATTTGGAGAAAGAATGGGATCAATTTCCAATATTGAAGCCAGTCCAATAGCTATTTAAGCACAGTTTATTTCAAAGATCCTAAGCTGCACAGGGATCAGAAGAAAAGGTCTATACTGCAAAATTACAAACATTTCTGGTTTTCTCTTAGTTCATTAGAGTCAGAAAAATCATAAAACTGGGTTTGCAACAGGGAAGTCCCAAGTTCATTTTACTAACAATATGCTTGATGAATTCAATGTATTTTTAATCCAAGTGTAAAACTCTAAGGACATCCAAGGTGCTGACTAGAGCATGAAAATCTAAATTAATGCTCTGCCAGAATGACAGTAGTTAAACAACCAAAATATCACCCACAGGCATTAGGTTTTCTGAGAAGTTCATAATCTATATATTGTTATTGTAAAGATTGTGATTTCATGCAGAAAATAATTCACAAATCATAACTAACATCACTCCCGATAGATAACCAAAGGCTTTAAATATACATTTTACATTTTGCTGTTTGAAAAAACTGTACAACCCTGTAATATATAATTACTACAGATATATATCACAAAATGGCCATACTGTTCAATGTATCAGCAAAGACTCATAAATCAAGGGTTAGTTTTTCTTAACTATATGTAATGCTGACATTTTACATTTTAATTATATAAACTCTGCCAGTTAATATCCTTCAGACATACAGAGCCACGTATGCCTGTTTGCAGCCAATGGACTATTTGAAACAGCTTAGGGCTGGAAGATGTTCATTTATACAGACTGCTGTAAAATGGGGCCTGTTTCCTTACTTGGGCAAAATTCCCACTGGAGAGAACAGGAATTTTGTCTGAACTAGTACTGCACAATTAGCAGCGAAGCATGCCAGTCAGAGTGTTTTGCACCGAGGAGCTCTGAATAGTGTCGCCCCCAAAAAAATACCTGCATGTCCCCCACAAACATGAATATGTGTGACAATTTAGAGCCCTTCCTGTGGAAAGAGAAAACAAATAGTATGGGTTGATTTGCAGTAGTAACAAGCTAAATCCGGTAGTGAAGGACCTCACTACGTCATCTTATTTGCTGGCGAAGCCTGCAGCCAGGCTCCACACAGGCACCAGGCTCCCAGCCAGCACAGCCGACTGCAGGACTGGGGCCTGAATCTGTTCCTCGCTAGCAGAATTAAAGCTTTCAGCCACAATTTTCAAGTTGATAACACATGGACACAGCAATCCCACCCGTGTGATACAGATAGCAGCATTCAGGCACTAGACTGTATGCTCCTCTGGGCGAAGACTTTTCCTTTTGTCTATTTATAAATCATTCAAGCATATCTGTCAGTCTGTATGGATGATAATAATAAAGAGATGCTCATGGCTCCCAATACAGATGCAGCAAGAAAAACACGGAAGTTTTAGGAGGAGTGAGGAAAAAAGTGAGAAGACAATAAATTGCATTTAGTTCACTGAACAGTGGAGGAAGAAAAAACAATAAAACCTTAGCTTTAAAAACTCTTATTGAGACACTGATTGCTCTATAACGAACATAGTTGTGCTACGCTAACATTAACTCATTAACCAGTCATGAATTTGTCGCACACATCAAATACTAGTAATGAAACATAATGAAAATAATGGTTTGCCTTTTAGCCCAAATACATGAGAGGTGTTAACACGCCTACACAAATATTTGGACCATCACATTAATATATGTGCTTGGACAAATATGAGTTGAGGGTTGGTTTAAATTATGACAGGTTTCAAGAATATGTCATTGTAACAGAAAGCAGGCCTGTTGTGTAAAAAGCACAAGAAAAAAAATATAGCTTTTTGAGAACTGTAGGGCTGCCAAATTACTCTGCCAAAACTCCCATTATGGAAAGGTGGGCTGAAACAGAAATACAGGCTTGGTCCTGTTGTGTATTTGTACACAGCAAAATGCTGTGGCATAGATCAACATCTCAGCATGGAAGACCTAAATTGCAGAGTTTCATTTCAGTGAACCAGCTTTTTTATTAATCTTTGGTTTTCTTACTACTCTGTTTTTTGAGCACAAGCCTGTTAACAGTAAGTTGCAACTATTCTCTTTACTAATAAAACAATGATGCTGCATTTAGAAGGGTTAATAATGCGAGTTAATGAAGCAGAGTTTACCAGTGAGCTTGAACATCCGTTAAAGAAATGTGAGAAATCTATCAATTCATTTGCTGCATCCTTTAAAATGTCCAGATGTTTTGGGCTGCTTCAGTATGATGGGATGAGTTAATCAACTAGCCAGTTCGTGGCCACCAGCAAGGAGAGGTCCTGCTTCCTCTCTGTTTGTCCTCCCCTCTCTCCCTGCACCCAGCCAGGCACTTCTGCCACTTGGCATGCACACTCACCTTCCTTAGGTTCCTCTGAGAGCTGATTCAGCTTGCCAGCCTGGCAGCTAAAAAGGGGTGATATTCTGATCGGTGAATGAGTTGAAAGAAAAAAGGGATGTTCTGATGAGCAAAGGAGAAGATGCAAGGCAGGTGGTGGGACCATGTGGCTTAGGGTGAGAGAGAGAGGGAGTGGGATAGAAGAAAGGACTAGCAGACAGAGGAATAAAGATATGCATCTTTGAGAGTCAAAAACCCATGAGATATGTGCAGCCACTCCTACAATAGCAGCTCTGGATTGTGATTTTGCTGTATGAAGTGTCCAGTGACAATACCAACTTGAAGCATTCCTGCCCCAGAACCATCAATCTAAGTGCCAAGTTGCTACCAATACTATTAGCATTCATATGTAGTTTACGAATTGAAGGCAATAGGACACAAGCCCAATAGAAATATTGGCTTAAATATAAGTGGCAGCTTGGTGGACTGTACCTCATGTAGCAGAATAAAAATTCAATTGCATCTTGTGTTGAGTAGTGAAAATAACTCAAGGTGTAGAAAGCACCCTGCTCTTTAATATTGCTAGCCACAGTGGGGCAGTTTTAACTGAACAGGCCACCAGTATAGGGTCCTCTGAGAACAGCCTGTTCAGATGAACAGGTTATTCCATTGAAACTACTGAGGTATACAGAGCCTTTTGTCTTAAACTATCCTATATCAGGTCTCAACACTTATGTGTTCTCTTCTGGAAAGGAGAGCTGTAGCTGCCTGGGAAAAGTATGCCCACTACTGAGGGGCCAAAGACATTCATATGAAGGCAAATTCTAGCTCTTCCCTAAATGCATGTGATATCTCACCTGACTATTTATATCTATGACCTGGGTGCCTTCACAGCAAGACAAGGACTCCAAACAGTGACAAGAACATCCGATGCTCTACTAGCATAATAGTCTTAATGATCTGAATTTGGAGGGGTTTTTTTAGGATTAGAAATGCCTGGTTTAGTTCCGGGAAAACTGAGGTTATACACAGAAGTAAAAATACTTTTCCAGTGTATTCTGAATTTGGAAGTGGTTGCTTGTTCGTTTTTTAAGTGGGTTTTTTTCACTCTCTTAGAAAAATTCCATCTAGAACATAATAACCTGTTAGCATATTGTCTGTAAAGGCCAGAATATAAGCAGTGACAGCAGTGGTTAGGATGCTGACTCTCCACCTAGAACAATAACGTAAGGTTGTAAATACACTGACTGATATGCAAAAAAAGTGCATAGCGAAGATGTGTAGGAAACACACCAGATTTTGTGTGTGCACAGAGGTAATGAGGTAAAAGTAAAATGGGCAGTGGCTAGCAGTGGTAATGTGAAATGAGCCAACATGCTTTGTTCAACTTGTGTTTTGAACTCTCCTAATCGAGGAAGGTGTCTTGTTTGGAGGTCCCCAGACAAGGGAAGGCTGCTTAAATCAAGATGTGACATTGCAGTCCAGAACTTGTAGTCCCTAAGACCTTTCATATTAACAGGAGAGAAACTGATATCTATGTTTTACACCAACTAGGTGTAGCCCTCTTAAAGAGAGTGAGGAAGTCCCAGTGAGACACATCTGGGAAGTTCCCACCATAGAAAAATGACCATCTTGAAAAATTACCTTAATCCCATAATAGTATATAAATCTGTACAACACAGCTTTTAGAAATTTTCCTAACTCTCAGAAGACTTAATCAATGTTATACAAATTACCGAATCATTCATGAGTGTTGGTATGAAGAAAAAGTCCATGCTTCCATCCCTGTGGAACGTTAACAATATCAAGACAAGCTGCCTATCCAAAATAATAGTGAAATTACATATATTCTGCCAAGGTTGATGAAATTATGATAGCTACATGTCAGTTTGTTCCTGTTTAAAGCAAAATCTATGGTCAAGTATGCCTTGAAGTTCTTCAGGTTCATTAACAAGGTCAAAATCAATGTTATTTTACTGTTTGGAATCATTTTTGGCGGAACAATGAAAAGAAACCATAGTAGAAGTAGTCTTAATATAATCATTTTCTTTTCATTGTTCTTTATGGGAAAATAATTTGGCCCGAAATTTAGTGGTCCCATCAGGGAGGTGATATCTTTAAAAAGGTGGTCTGAAGGACAGGTTTTACTGTACTTTAATAGGCATATAGATTAATATAAATCTTAATATTCATAATCTGTACTATTCCTTTTCTCAATATCTCGTCCATCTATACATCTATTTGTAATGTGTGTTTCAAACACAAGTTAAACTTGATTTTATTGAAAGGACTTATAGTGCTATCGGTATAATAATTTCTGAAAAAGTCAGGAGGTCAAAATACAGTTAGTTTTCCCTTGAAAAAAATTTAATTTAAAAAATCAGATACTAGTGCCTTGTAGCTGAATTTTCTGTGAATGTTTTGAAATATCTGATTGCCTGAAATAAAATAGCTAAATTAAACAATAGGTATTTATTGCAATTAAAAGTACAGTTATCAACCCAAGTAGTATGCTTGTGCAAGAGTAAAAATCTGGAGCAATTCCCTGTAATTCAGGGTCAAAACCATCAGTTTGTTTTTACTAGAGCTATTCTGAGTTTGCAAAATTAATAAAGTCATTTTAATATTTGGGCCAGAAATGCAGCATTACAAGCTTCCCGTTAGAGAAAATTATGTAAGTAGTGTGTAAGCCCACTTTTCATAGCATTCTTTTTTGGCTGACAAGCTGCTAGAAGGCATAACACAAAGATATCTTAGCATTTGAAATATTTGTCCCCAAGGACACCTACAATATTTATTCTAGGTGCAGTGCCTTTAAATGGGAGTAGTTGTTGTCATTTGTTGTTGTTGTCATTAGTTTTTATGTAAGCTGTACATAGGAAAATTTACAAGTGTCTGCTAATGCCTCTTTGTATTAACAGAGAACAGCCATAAGCAAATGCTGCTAGTGTGAAGTGATGAGCATTACTTTGTAATACCCAGCCATTAAATACTAACTGAAAAATTAGTTGAACTTCGGTAAATTGCATGCACAGGCCAGTACTTATCTACTTTCTGCTGATTAGAGCATGAAATATTTGCATGATTTGAATTGCTTTTACAGAAATTAGAACAGAGCATGTCAAATATTCACAGTACATGAAAAAATAATGCCTGCTACATGGAAGATACTGGACCAAATTTGTGTTTAGTGCAAATTGTGGTAATGGGCAGGATTACTGTGCAGGTACAGCCTGGTTCAGAATGTGCCCACAAAGGCTGCTTACATTTTTTTTTTCTGTTACCTCTTAGCTGTACAGAAGCAAGTGATTAATGTATTACTTACTGGCTATTTTAGAGCTGTTGGTCTGTTTTGACTTTCTTTTAGTGTGAGCTGAGCAGAAAACCACTGCACTTTCTAACATGAATACCAAAATGGATTTTGTAACTAATCGGCAAGATAGCCCAGATTTTGCCTGCCAACTATTAGATGACTGATCTTGGACTGGATTATCATGGAAAAAAAAAAAACCTCAAAAACCCAAACTGGCGAGATATGTCTGAATGCTGAGAAGCATTAGCAGAACTTTGCAGTCGAGCTGACCATCTGGAATAATGGACAGTATTGGCTGTCTTCCATTAGAGGGAATCATTCAAAGTCATATTGGGCAATGGTCACTAGGGAAAGGGACAGGGAGAAAGCTAGTCATTCTTTTATATTTGTATGGAGTATAAGTGAAGATTTATTAAAACACTTGTCTTATTCCTACAATTGACAGTTGTGGTTATTGATATCTTTAGCTACCTTTGATAAAGATACTGCTTGCCATATATCAAAACGGTTTGCAATATTATATCAAATTCAACCTCTTTACTGTGAGATTTCAAAGTCTGAAAAAAATGATGGTAATGACACAGAGCTTTCTGTGGTATAACAGCAGAACAGGAGGTTTTGTAACATTATAATAATCTAAAGAAAATCTGGTTCATCCTTTAGCTGTATGACCCTGTATGTGCAATAACATCGTTTTATGTATAATTACTTGTCTTTTTTGATTAGAAGAATTTATTAATGCACCCACACTTCATGTGAGGGATAAAAAGAATTCAGTTATTTGTTTTGCTATGATAGTAGCTTGCACAGTGAATTACAATAAAACTCAGCTGGCAACACCCTCAGATAATATATGACCAGCGTATCTTATTCCAATCCTATGCAGTGATGGTAAAGTATCATTGCTTTATTTTTATATTCCAGGAAAAGAATAAGCAACACACATGTTTATGACAGAATTGCTTTAATAACTGAGTTGATAGCATTTCTTTATGAGTGCATATCCTCTGATTTAAATGATAAAAAAGGAACCATAAATAAGAAGAAGGCATTGAAAAACTTGTTCGCTTATGACCCAGCTTTTGGTATTTGTTAAACATTTTCCCAAATCTTGAAGTGCATCTTACCTCCTAAAATACATCCAAGGGAACAAAGGATTAAAATAATATTCTAAGTAATGATTTTGAAAAGCCAAAGCTTGTAACACTCAACTACTGGTGGCAGATATTATTGAAATGTCGTGTGACAAGTTTAAGAGCACAATATTAAGGCTGAGTAGAACACTTTTTTCCTGAACAATTATTTTTCCACAAATAATGAACACCACCATGCACACATCCAAACCAAAGAAGTGCCAGACCAAGTTCTGACGTTGTTTACGTCTCACAGCCCCAGGGAGTTAATGACTTGTAAGGCTGTACAGAACTTAATCCTTTATGTCTCTAACCTCATCTGATAAATCTATCTAAATATAGATACAAAGTAGGAATTTCTAGTCAGATATTTGGGCCATACTAAAATATAATAATTCGTATCATGCTTTTAAAAAGCAAATTTTTTCCAGGTTTTCTGATTTTAAAGTGGTGGTAAGCAGGAGAAAAGTATCATATCTATCTTTCTTGTTCAAAACCAAACACAGCATTTGCTAATAATAACATCTGAAGCAAACTTCAGATCTCTGGTACAGGATGGTAGGCTTCCTAAAGATCAGCTTACTATTTCTATATGTGTGCATGTTGTTCCACCCATCCAAGCTGTTGCATAATCAGATGTATTCAATGAGGAAGCGGTTAGCTTACTGAGCTCCATGGAAATCATTTGCCATTTGCCAACTCATTCTGGTCATTTGGTGTACAGCAATGGGAACCTTGAGTTTTTGCTAAGTTTTGCAACAGTCTGTTCTCAGCCGTTGGAGCCTTCCCCATCTCTCAGTTCTAGATGTACCACTAGCTGCTTTGATGATACTCATTTTAAAAGGTTAACAAATGAGAAGCTAAACCAACCATACAAATAACAGCCAAAAGAACGGTTTCCAAAATGTGTTGCTGTAGTGCCATTTCCAATTTAATATTCAGACAGAGTAAAGCTAAAGGCCACCAAACCAGGTGGATGAAATAGTTCTGCATTTTATGACTCATTCTTAAATGAAATCTCTTAAATATTGCTAATGAAGCCAGTTATCATATACAGACCTGTAATGCGCCCTTTCTAAGCTAGTTCAGTTACATTTCCCTGTCTAGCAATTTACCCCAGGCCCCTATTAAATGAATTATCATGGCTCCTAAATCATCTCTGCAGGGGTTTCCACTAATCCCATCAAGACACTTACACTCCCTTTCTTCCCTCCTAGTGACATAATGAATTATTATTTCATGGGGAGCTGTTAAAGAGGCCCCTTTGGAAGAGTTTAATGTGCAGTGTGGGGAAGGGGAGGGAGCTGCCTGCCGAGGAAGCTGTGGTAGGTACCACAGCCCCGGGATGCTCTGCCGCCGGCAGTAGACAAAGGGCACCACTGACCCGAGCTCACTGCATCTCCTCTGGGGCTGGCCCTGGCCGGCCCCCGCAGCCCTGGAGATGGCAAGCAAGCTGGCTCCCTCCTCCCCACTCTCCCTCGCCCTCTGCTTACCCTCATCGTCATGAAATGCAACGGCAGAGGGAATATAAATGTTTTCCTTAACCGGAGGAAGCACCCCGCTCACAAACCACTTGCGGAATCCATTAGGCTAATTTATTAAACACAATTTGCCTTGTGTGGCTGAACTGAGTAATGGTAAAAAACATAAATAAGGAGAAAGCAGCAGCACTGAGCCATGGACTCTGTGGCCCCATGCCCTGTCGCGATGCCCCTGACTTGCAGCTGCCATGCCCGTGTTACCCCTCCCATCAGCCTGCCTGGCACCACTACAGAAGGGCAAAGTGTCCATCTAGGGGAGAGGGCACATGACTGAGTCAGGTTCATTCCCCCTTTCTGGATGTACCCAGCTCTAGGTGTGATAATTAACAACTATAAAAGGAGAAGGAGGACGTTAAGCAGTAATAGAGTATTTTGCCAAGAAAAGGACTACATATAGAAGCAAACTTTCCCCTCAGGCAGGATAACTTTCAGGCCTACTTTATTCTCTAATCAAACTTCTGCAGATGTCCTTCTGTCCAAGAATTTGTTTCTTCCCCATTAAAAACTATAACACAGGTTGGTAGTGCAAGGTTGGTCACCAAGCCAAAAAAGCACCCAGAGATTTTTTTTCCATGGATTTCATGACATGGAAATCCTCACCATTCCCATCAGCAGAACATGGCAGGTATGGATAACCTCAGAAGGAGTCCTGGGGTTAGTAGGAGATGGACAACATTCACAGAGCTGCAAATCAGGTCTATAGCAGATCCAGAGGGACTGCAGGGAGAAGAGTCCTAAAACAAGTCCTGGTATGCAAGTCAGACTTATTTTACCTTCCCTATTCATTGATTTTGTGCATCAGATAATGGCAGCACAGTGATCACCTGAATCATGTTTGCCTGAAGAGCAGGAGCAGAGCACTTCCAGAGAAGATATATTGGCTCCCCTTTATTCTGTAATCTGGTGGAGAGTGTTAGATCATAGTCCGGTGAAAGCAAATTTTAAGTCTTGTCAATTTGCAAAACCTTGTTCTGAGCTCTTGGTCAAGGACTGTAAACTTCTCAGATTAGGGATATTTTTGGTTAAGCTAATGTAAAAATACATGAGAACTCCTCTATGAAGGATCTGTCTGGTGTAGTTTGCTCTCCAACAAAGGCCAGATGCACTTCCTTATGGAAAGTTTAAAGGTAAATATTGTGATCACTTTCCTTTTTTGCAATCGGAGATTTAGGGATTTTAGTTGTGTTGGAACCATGTATTTATTTGGTTTTGGTAGTTCTATCTGTCTTTAATATATCTAATTTCCTTTTGAATACGTATGTACTTGCAGCTTCCCTAACAGCCTGTGCGGAGGTGATGTTCATGCTCCATGAAAAGGCACTTTATTTAAAACCTACTGCCTGATCTTCTAGCTGTCTAAGCCTGGTTATCATTCTGTATTCACCAGTTTATCAGCTCCTGATTTTACCCATCTCCAACATCACCACCCTCAATTGTCTCTTTCCCAAGGTGAAATCTCTTTATTTGAAAGTTGTTCCGTGTCTATGACCGCTCTCTTTGTCCTCATTGGTACTTGAGGTTCTTCAAAACATGCACTTGAAGTGGAACTGTAGAAATCAGAATAGCCAGTACAAAGACAAAAGCAACTCATGGTCCTTTGATAAACTCCATATACTATGCACAAATAGATTATTTTAATATGGTGAAGTAGATGTGTGGGGCTATATGTTTACATTTTCACAACATAGAATTTCTGCTTTTGATTAATAAAATCTTTGAGAAGAAGGAACAGCTACAGGTGCTATTCTCACTTTGTAGACTAAACTGCTCCTCACTGACTTCCCTATTTCCAATTTAACTACAGAGCTTTCTAACCCTGAAAGCAAGCACACTCCTCCCTTACAAAGTTTAGAAATGAAAGATAGGTTTGGCCAATGTGTAGAGGAAATAATTAGAGTACTTACTAGTTCTGGCTGTGGTAAGAGACATGGGGAGCAAGGCGAGGGTGGACAACAGTGTTTTCTCTGTAATCTTTAGCTGAATAACTATAAATACTCCTTTGAAATTGTTATGCTATATCAGGTAAAACCAGGGGCACATGAAACATTACAATTTTAATTTATCATCCATTTCTGTTTGCAAGGATTTCCATTTCCTTAGGTTATTTGAATATCTGTTCTAGAGCATAATATCAATGACAAAATAAAATTCAAACGTAACCTAACAGATTTTGCCAAATTTTAAACTGGCAAAATCACCTTCTTGATCACCAGCCTTTGAAAGTTTAACTTGATTTTGATTAAAATTTAGTGGTGTGGTTTCTATTCAAAACCACATTTTTGGCTCATGTTTAGTACTCATGAAATCTATGAATTTAGTCTTTGTTTTAGAGTTGTGACTAAATTCTCAATATAGTCAAATTTAATCTGATATCAGCTGAAATCTTGAAAGGTTTGCATCTGTCAGACCAAATGCATTCTGCTATATGCATGATTTGGAAACAGTCAACTAAGCTGCTGCAGAGAGAGTTGTAGTCTGTGCCTCTTGTTAGCAGAAGTTTGGTGGAACGAAGGTCCTAGTTTAAAAAATGTCAGACTAGGAAAATGACCATACTTGCAGATACGCAATTAGAGCATTAAATAATACCTCAAATTATAAACTCTTCAAGTTTGGGGTCTGAATGGTATATTTGAATGAATAAATCAATTAACTGTTGACACCTGATTATCCTAATTGACTTTATTGAAAGGAGTGTATTTTAGACACCTGCATTTTGGAATGGATGACATGCATGTTTGTGAACTGTCTTATCTGAGTGCTGCCATGTCTGTGTCAACAGGAACACCTTAAAATAAAATTTGAAGAAGTGCTTTCACCACTAGGAAATGTGAAAGACCATTTAGTTACTAAACATTTAGAAGCTTGCAAATGTGACTGGAAGCATATCCAGAAAGTTATGAGCTTCCTTTGATAATTTAAACAGCTCATTATTACCTTAATTTTTGAAACAATAAAGAAAAATATGCATCTTACTTTTCATTATCTGCATTCATTTCATTGTCTTCAGTCTGGAATAATAGGTATGACTTTACTATCATCATTGTTATCAAATCTACTTATTCCAAATAGAAAAATTGCCCAGTTAATGGTGAAGATCATGGTTTTTCTTAGGGCTAGAACAAAAAATTTTACTTTTATCAGCTCAGCTGGGATCTAGATTCTTTTTTGTTTTGGAAACTAAGATTATTGTTGCAGTCTTTACATGAGTAGGACTTCAAAAGCAAAAACTGATTGTGGTTTAACTTTTTCATGCATATTTGAGTTCTAATTAAGTGTGGCACCATGATATGATGTAATAATTGCCTAGTCAGAAATATTTTGCTTGTTTCTCTGAATTGTTCAGGACCTCTGTCCCATGCAGACCCTGCAGCATAAAGTGTGTAACGACAGTTCTACAGGATAAATAGTCCCTGGATAAGTTTATGTATGAAACTGCCTGTCTTTCTTGCATATGAATTGTAAAGTATCTGATGCAGATGAGAAAATTCATAATTCAAAGTTCTGCCACATATATGAAAGGAGAAGCAGGCCTGGTAGCAGCAAAACCTAGGACATTTCAATGTCCAAATGATTTATTACTAGAGCAAGTAGAAACATAGCAGACCACAATATCATTTATCATTTAATTACAGATCTCACTGAAACACCTAGTGTCTGACCACACAAATAGTGTGGGACCTTCCCTGTGTAAACCACTCAAAGAAATGTTGTATGATATTACTGTTTGGAAGAATTTAATTGACAGTTTTCCTGAAAACCTGCTCAATAAAATCTAGGCCTAGCATCAAACTTCCAACACAATCAAACTTTCTGTGCTTCCTTTTCAAAATGATAAGTCATTTTTGTTTTCCTATCGTAACTCTACAGGTGGAGTTAGAGGTCAGAACTCATCAGAATTTCTGTTTTTCTTCATAGCACATTTTGGATAATCAAACAGAAGGAACATTTGAGACTCTTGCTTGGGTGTTTGGGTTTTTTTTTGGTAAGTTATTTTATTTCAATGTATGCTGAAAACATGTTTATTCACCAGTCCCACTGGAGCTGTGAGACACTGCCCATAAGCTGTGTACAATACTTGTGTTTTATTGTCATAGAATCTCTAATTATCTGTGGATCTCAATGTGTCATGAAAAATATTGATTGATTAAGACACACAAGGCCCCTGAGAGATAAGTAAGTGGGATACCCTTTGTTCAGAGACGGAAATGGAAGTGTGGTGACTTATTCAAGGTCACACAGGGAGTCTGTGGAAGAGCTGAGAAATTGGGAGTTATGGCTCCTGATAGATACCCAGCTTAACCCAAAATCTTCCCCTGGAAAATATTTTGCAAGACTGGTGACAATTGAAGGAATCTACTACATATACTAAGGGTTAGAAAATTCAAGGTTGTAGAGGTTAAAGGACTTATTAGCTGGAAACCCTTTCAGCTGACATTGAATTGCAAAAGGATGAATCTGAAGATCAAGAGAAGCTAGATGTAGTTTGATTTTGTATGGATGAATAGTCTGAAATCTTTCTTGGATACTTCTTATTGGTATTGAGTTTTATTGCTGTTAATATTTTTTCCAGTTAAACTAACCAGTTATTTGAAAGATGTTGATTACTATATTGGATTTTTTTTCTGTTAAACTGTGATTTAATATTTCCATATTTTAAACATGGTTTCTGATCAGCTTTCATGTCCCAGTCTCCAAACAGAGTTATGGCTCCTTAGGCTAAAAATTAGTTTTGCGTTAATCTGTGAATTCTCCAATGCTCCCAGAAAATCTGAATTAGGATTATGTTCTTGAGTTCTTACTTGTTGAAAACAACTCAGTAAAATTTTGGCTGGAGTAAATGACATGGAATTAGGGATTTAATATTTGTATTTTCTTCAAAATAAAAAAACATCATCTGCCTCTACAGAATCCTTGCAAGGAGTATGAGTTCAACCTCGTTCAACCTCATTCTGCCTTAGTACAAAGGGAATTTATTAGAGAAACTTGTCTGCTGGGGGTAGCTACAATGTCACACTAATTCTAAACAGACTGTTGTAGAGCAAAGCGAAGCTGTATTATTTGATGATCATATCCATGACTTAATCTTTAGCAGATTTTCCTCATCTTCTTCCTGTGCAATAAGACAAAGGAGAACAAATCCTGAAGCCATGCTGGAGTGTCAGAATCAAACTGAAAATTTATTTTAGAAACGCTGGTCAAGGGTCAGACTACTGTTCTTCAGTTCTGTCCCCTGTCTAAGTCTCAGCAACATGTTCCCACCAACTCCTGGGGGTAACTTATAGTGATCATGTCTTCACATAGTGAACAGGGTCAACTCAGTTGCCAAGCTTACCATCAATAACATTGAATTTCAGCTAGACTGGAGAACAGGTTTGACTCTCTGTGCGGCCCTACACTAAATTGCAGCAGCACAAGGTACTCAAAAAGGAAGGATTACTCTTTTTTTTATGGCAATGTGGCCTGAGATGAGCTTAGCCAACCATGAAGATTTAACTCACAGCTTGATAACATCCCCTGAATTCTGGGTGCTTAAGCAATACCAATAAAGAAAACATAACAGTTTTTTAAAGCTAATTATTTATGAAATACAGCATACAGCTAATTATAATGATTATGATAATTATTCTGATATTGATTCTGGTATTTATAGTCATATTCACTCATTTCTAATACCCTGATTTTGTAGTCCTCTCTTCCAGCCTGTAGGCCTGGGAAGATTCCATCATCTACTCCTACCCTGCTGTTGTGAGGCAGCAGTCTAGCATCATTAACAGGAATTTTTCTGTTTACTGTTTGTTTTTTTTTCAAAGTAACTGAGTTCTTTTTAAACAGACCTGCCCTCAAGCAGTTACATAAACGCTGTGTGTATGAAGCAGCAAAGTCAGTGACAATAGATGCAGATGTAATAGGAAAAGGGAAAAAATAATGTTTTGTTAGAGTACAAGTCACTGGTGGACACTCAACAGCAGCTCTAATTTCAAAACCTCCAGCCTAATGAAATGCTCACAGTGCTGTTTGTACATAAAATGTTACTGTTCTGCATGAATTTCAGACTCTGGGAAGTCTCTGCTTGGATTCTGGGTGGAATCTGCCCAAGGAAAAGAGTCTCTTCTAGAGTGCATGCCAACCGGAGTTCACTTTGTTGTGAGATAAACATTGAATTTGGACCATGGTTTCAAAATTCTGTTAAAAACATTTTTTAAAACAGGAAGGCAAGAGAGGCACAATGTCAATATAATAAACATCTCTTTTGGGATGTTTAACTTTCTCTCTTTAGCTGAAATACAGATAAAGCAAAGGTTTGAAAGATATGCCTAACTTTATTTTGGGGTAACTAGATATTAAACTACAAGCTCAAGCTTAAATACCATGTGCAATCAGGCCATTATAAAATGGAGGCCTGTATCATACATTTCTCTCTGACTCATTTTAAGCAAGTCAAAGTCTCTCTGCCTCAGTTTCTCTGTGCATCATATGAAGTGAACAGCATCATATGAAGCTCGCCTTGCTTGCTTTTGCAGTGATTTGATATCACTGTGAGAGGGGTCCTATACTTGCAGAATACTATTCATAGAGGGCTGAGGTTTTATAAATGCAGTTACAGCAACCGTGTTTTGAATATCAGAAAACTTAAAACCCATCAACTTTATTATAGCTGTCTGTAACATTTATCATGTTCTAAACTTCCTAGAAATTGTTGCAAGGTGAATGAAGTGAAATATGTTTAATACCAAACATTAGCATCCTTTAATATTCCTGTTTCAAATGTAACTCTCTTTTCTTTACCTTACACAAAACAGGCCTATTTCCAGTTCCATCACTGCTCTGTTAAGTAATTTGCGAAAAGCTAACAAAGTCTGGCTACATCCTCATAGCGACTGTTTAAACCCATTACTTTCTCTTTTAATCAAATCGCTGTTGTGTCAAAATATACAATTCTTGCCATGAATCTCACTGGCTTGTTACAGTTCACCGGTTGACCTTGAAAATGTTTGCTCTCCTAAGCGTCTTCTCTTCGGCCTCCAGCTAAATTGCTCAAGACCAGGCCTGATCATTTTTCTATACACAGAGACTTCTCATTAACATAAACAGAGTAGCAAGCTTAACTGCAACAAACAAAAATCAGCAATAGAAAAAGATAACTCAAGAGAGCCCTTGGATGCAGAATGTGGTCTGTGTTATTTAGTGTTCTGTGTATTATAACTGATTATTTTTACATTCATGTCTTAAATTTTCTATGGGAATACCCCCCCAAGCTCAAAAAAAAGAAAAAACAAAAGAAAAAAACCAGCGTACTCCCTCTGCTTTACTCCGTTTTATTTCCTTTTGAGTTACCTTTCCTTTAAAAAATATCTTAAGCTGTTGAAGGGCCAAGAAGGAACAGTTTAGTAGCATGCAAAAGCCACTCACTCATTAGTATCAAAGATTACAGATCTTAAATGAGGAGTTAAGTGCCAGCGGCTATTTTCATTGTTTAATGTATTAAAGTAAATAAAAATGTATCTAAGATGTGGACACACAATTAGTTTTGAGTTATTTATCTGGAGTTTGTATGGTTTAGAAAAACTCCATCTTCTTGGCTGATCCTGTCCTAATGCATTTAACTTCAGCCATCAGCTATGATTAAACACCTGCTGTTGTGGGGAAACAAAGCACACTAATCCAATATGTATTTCTGACATCTTAAATATCACCCAGTCCCCTGACATCAGGCACAGCTTTTCAGCGGGATGGAATTCCAGAGCATATTTTTCTAATTTATGGATGGACAATAAATCAAAATTAAGCCTTGGGCAATGAAATATACATCAGTGCAGAATGAACTGACTGCAAACTAGGGCACAGAACAGCAGCGGGGAGAGGGTTGCATTAATGGAGCCCTGAGCTGAAAACACTGATGTGAAAATTAAGGAAGTTCCTCTCATAATTTATTATAGAGAACAAAAATAAAAAGATAGAAGAAGCCAAGTGTAAGTTTTATAATCTCCTGTTCACCCCTGCTCTGGGGGGAATTATCCCACTGGTTCTGATGCCACTGTCTATACAGTATCTGTAAAAAGGATGACTTAGTGTCATTGCCTCTATTCAAAACCATTCTGATATTGAGATCTTGCAAGTTTAACTGGAATGTTAATTTTACAGGTTTGCTTTCTTCACTGGGGATGCTGTTAAAGCCCTAGGAGGGAGAATGCAAGGAACCTATAAAGAAGTGAGGGGTGCGGAGGGAGGGGTGGGTAGGAAGAAGGAGAGAGGAGAGAGAGGAAGTGGGGGAAAAGACAGGAAAGACAAAGAACTAATGGGAAGAACAAAATTCAGAGGGAAAATAAGAAAAATATATAGACATAATCTGTAGTGAAAACCTGAAGGTGATATATAACCCATACAACTTGTCGTAACCACTTCTACTCCTGAGAAAACTGAGGACTTGTTTTTTTAGGTGAAATCCTGGTTCCTACTGCAAACAATCGGGAGTTTTTCCTTTCATTCACATGCAACAATGACTTTCTTCCTTAAGGCTGATAAATAGCATAGACTGCCTCTTGCCTGGACAGTAGGGTGGTGTACTTCCTCTTTAATTTAATATGTCTTGGGCGAGGGAGGGGAACCAACGTATTATTAAGCATCGGGAATGAAAAGTGTGAAAAACTCCAAACTGTTTTTGTGAACCTGAAATATTTGCCTTAGAGATTCTCAAAATCTTCATCTTTACTACGTTCAACCAGCATTTGTTCAACATGTCTGAATTACCTTAGAAGTTGCATGCAGATGATCCTTCATTCTGTTGCAGTACTTAATTATTCTTTGTCAACAGCTAAGTGGTTTAATTTTTGCTATATCAAGGTCTCCCAGAGTGCAGCTCACAGCCACCTATATCTTATAAAGGTTTTGCATGTGACCCACAAAGGGACCTTTCTTCATCTGACATCCTTTGAATGTGTTACACAGTAAATGAATTTCTTTATGTGGTCCCCAGCCCATTGCCCAAACCATTAAGGGGGCCTCAATGAACATGACACTGAGAACACCTGTTGGAACATTTCTGAGGATCTGAGGGGTCCCATTGGGTTCAAAGAAGCTACTTTTCTTAAAGCTAACCAGGACCTGTGATTTGTTGGATATGCTGTCCCTGGTCACACCTGGACCCATAAGAGCATAGTAAGTGGGATTTGCAAGACATTTCAGGGCAGGGCTGAAATAAGTGCTAAATACTTGTGGCTCAGCTGTATTTCTGAGATGTGACTAAGTTGTCTTTGTGAAGCACTGTGAGAACCTTGACCTGAGGGGAGGCTAGCATGCAGCAAAGTGGTGATTCTTATTGTTTCTCTCCTGTGGAAGAGCTGGAAGATGAGGAAAGTCTCTTGCCCTCCTGTGTTGCCCTATGCCAAAGAACTGTCCAAATGCAGAAATTAACCTGATCATACCTGTTTTGTGTTTAGTTATGCAAAGCTACAACCGAAGTAACAGATTTAGAGAATTTTGTCTGAATTCAGATTGTCACATACGTTCAATGCCTCTGTCTTTATCATGTCTTGAGCTGTAATGAGATTTTTTTCCCCAAAAATAAATGTCTGTGTACATTTTTTTGACTTTTTTTTTTGTTCTATTCCTTCATTGGCATTTTATGTGTACCTATGTATGTGTACTTCTGAATGCATTTAAGATTAAGTAGTGTGTAGTCTCTGAGTTCTGTGTGATATTTAAGAATTACATAAGGAAAAAAATGCAAGGCAAAGCAATAAAACACTGGTTGCCCTTTAAAAATGGCAAACCCATCCAATTTCCTCTCCAGAAGCATTCAGCTGGTGCTAGAATACGACTACTCAAACACTGTTGTAGTCTTATGCTTCGGTTTTGCCTTTTATATTGACCATCACCATGTGATGACTCATGAGTCTTGGAGCTATCACACATCTCTGCTACTTCCAGTAAATGATTCCTCAGAGCTTTCTTCGATGCAAGCAAAACCCACATGTATCAAATACTTATGTAATTCATACTAATAGCAATAATAACAATAAACCAAAGATAACCTTTTACATCAACCCAGAGGCTTTGTTGTTGCTTTTATAGATTCATAAAGGAGACGTGAAGGTTGAATCCTTTTCAGAAGGGAGCTAGGTCTTATGGTTGCCAGCAAATATCTCTAGAATTTTCTTCAGAGCCTGATACCATCCAAATTAAAGAGAATATCATCAATGAGAATCAAAACTGCTTCCAACTATTGTTTGTGCCTTTCCTTTTCACCTTTTCTTTATTGATTGAGACCTAGAGGTGAAAAAAAAGCAGACATGCAGCTGGATTTCGGCAGCACACCACAACATTATTGATTTAACCATGGAGAGGGTATACAGTCTGCCTACATCTTCTTCCACATAAAATACTTATATTAGCTTCAGCAATGTGTAATTCTTAGCTCAGGTTAGAATATCTATATCTAGCCCTTGGATTCAGCTCTAACATTCCTCTGCCTATGGAGCATCCAGTCCCACCAAGTCTGCCCAGCTTTGCATATCTCATATCTCTTTTTTCTTTTTTTATCGTGAGGTGAGATTTCCACCTGCCACAGATGTCAGCTCCAAAGGAAGAAGAAAAAAAGAAATCAGAACTTCTGACTGAAACATTGTTTTCTTCAGGACAGCCTCATGTCTTCAGGCTCCCTTTTCCAACACTGACTGAATAAGTTCGGCAGGGTAAAGGCATGCGATTACATAGCTGTGGTGTTGCTTCTTTTGAAGCCTTCAGAGAGAAAACGTTTGCCTGTGGAGGTGAAGCAGAACTCAGCAGGTCGTTCCACAGGTTCTTTGAGTTGCTTTGCTTGATTTAAAGGCTAATGCCAACAAAATTAGGTGCTGAATAACCTTTTGGTGTTTTTTTCCTGCGGTATGTGGTTGAGGAGGAAAATAGACGGAAAATTGGGTTAGGTCATTAATGGCTATTTCTTATTCTCCTACTGACCTGATCTTTGGATAAGTAAACTCTCTCTTCTAATTTATGGTTCCCCAGCCATCTTCCCTAGGTGAGATACTGAAAACACTTCTTAAAAAGAACAAGTAACATTTAATTTCCCAGTCTGTGTGAACTTCGTTTCTTGTGACTAAACTGCAAGAATGTTCTTATGGCATTTAAAGTTAAGCAGAAAGATTAATGAGGTAAATGTAAGGAAAGTGTTAAACAGGAACTGTGACACAATTTTCACTTTTTTGTTTACCTTTCAAGAAATTTGTTCATCTCAGGAAAGAATGGCCAAAGTGGAGTCAGCAAGCAATTGGCTATAATAGAAGCCCTATAGTAACTGGGCTACATCTTGATCTTGGTGAAACTGGTGAAAATCTGCATAATATGCATTGATTTTAATCACAAAGTTATTATAGGAAAAGAAAAGAAAAGGTAATTTATCTATTGTAGTTATGTTTTAGTAACTCTATTTAAAAGTGTTAGTTTAGTCTGCTATACAAAAATATGGACTAGTACTGAATGTTGCAAAAGCGCTTTCCTGTACTGATGGTCAACTTGTGCCATCTCTTTTCATGACCAGAGGAGAATAGTCAAAGCAGCAAAAGGGATAACGAAGAGGTTGGACACCAGGAAAGGAGTTTGACAAGGCTGTCACATCTGTTCAGCACTTACAGTGAAACAGCAACGTGTATTGCTGTTGATGGTTGCCATAGTGGTATTAACATTGGCTGAAGGAGATGTTGTAATCTCAAGTATGCTGATGACATCCTTATTGCTGAGTCTGTGATTTCTAGCACTAGTAATGCAAGTGGCTGAAGCTGGGGAGGACTCAGACACTGTGGATGACAGTTGACAGCAGCATTACTGAATGGAAATGAACAGATTGAGCAAGTAAAGAAGTTCTGTTCCTTAAGCCTGACAGGAAAATGAGGTTGGCCACATTCCCCTGGCAAGTTAAAAAAAAAAAAAAAAAAAAAAAGGAAAGTTTTCAATGGCCTACTAAGTATGTAAAATAATGTGCTTCATATTATAGCGTGCACAAGCAGAAGCTTTTAATATCTGCTCATTGACATGAAATTCAGCACTGCACAACAGAATGGTGCAAAATCTAGGTTCTTCTTGAAGCAGTTCACAATCTTCCTATCAACTTGGGGTAATCTTCAATAGAGCATGAGTCTTCTGTTGGCACACCGGTGAAGCCTGGGTTTGTTCACTAATGTTCTGTCTTTTATGAGTACCAAATCAAAATAAACAGACACACAAGCCCCAGGTTTTAACCAGAAACTATGAAGACCAACATGCACAAATGCAGCTGCTGTCAAACCAAGTTAAGTCCATAGTGATGATGACAATCTCAGGAGAGAGTGACAACTGAAGGGAGGTAGGGTCTGCTTCCCTAAATTTCTGGGTATTTCCATCAGAATTACTTGTTCTGTACATCTGGTTTTTCTGACAGGCAGATTGTAAGGGAAGATGCTGAGTTTTACCAGCATAAATAGCAGCTGGTAGTGCGTATAGAAAAAAATCCAGTACAATATGTTGAAAATGTATTTATTGAAGAGGTTTTGTGGGTGAAAATTACTAGTGAAGAGCTATGTTTCAATCCATGTTTCTTTGTATTTTTGCACAAAACATATGGAACTCAGAGTTCACATATTTATTTATATTGTAGGATGAAGAAGTCTTATTAATGGTTCACACTGCTTTGTACAATGAGTTGAGTAAATGGATAATGCCAATTTATAATCATAGCAATTGTGTAATGGATAATGTATCTTTATTTATGTACCAATTCATACACTGAAAAGGAAAAAAAAAAGAAGAGGATAATTGAGAGAATATTAAGCAGACTTGATTTATTCTGCGTTCTCATAAAGGTGAAGTTTAAAAGTCTTTAAAGCTAGGTTGCCTTTGCAACTATATAGTTAATTAAGAGTTTGTTGGGACTTTTAAAAAAAGTTTATGCCTGTCTTGTGTTCATGAATGACCTCTGGACTGCTGGGCAGAGTCCAATGGCATGAGGTTTAACAAGGCCAAGTGCCAAGGGCACAACAACCCTGTGCAGTGCTACAGACTAGGAGAAGTCTGTCTAGAAAGCTGCCTGGAGGAGAGGGACCTGGGGGTGTTGGTTGACAGCCGACTGAACATGAGCCAGCAGTGTGCCCAGGTGGCCAAGAAGGCCAATGGCATCTTGGCTTGGATCAGAAACCGTGTGACCAGCAGGACCAGGGAGGTTATTCTCCCTCTGTACTCGGCACTGGTGAGACCGCTCCTCGAATACTCTGTTCAGTTCTGGGCCCCTCACCACAAGAAGGATGTTGAGGCTCTGGAATGAGTCCAGAGAAGAGCAACGAAGCTGGTGAGGGGGCTGGAGAGCAGGTCTTACGAGGAGCGGCTGAGAGAGCTGGGGTTGTTTAGCCTGGAGAAGAGGAGGCTGAGGGGAGACCTCATTGCTCTCTGTAACTACCTGAAAGGAGGTTGTAGAGAGGAGGGTGCTGGCCTCTTCTCCCAAGCGGCAGGGGACAGGACAAGAGGGAGTGTCCTCAAGCTCTGCCAGGGGAGATTTAGGCTGGACATCAGGAAAAGTTATTCACAATAAGGGTCATTGGGCACTGAAATAGGCTATCCAGGGAGGTGATTGAGTCACCTTCCTTGGAGGTGTTTAAGGCACGAGTGGACGAGGTGCTGAGGGTCATGGTTTAGTGTTTGATAGGAATGGTTGGACTCGATGATCCAGTGGGTCTCTTCCAAACTGATGATTCTATGATTCCTGAGCTTTTTTTCACCATTACCACAAGAATTTGTTTTCATTTTCTTCTTTCTTTCCCTGTGCTAGAAATGGGGCTATTCTTGGCCAAAAATATTGTGTGTATGGTCTCATAGTGATGCAATTAAAAAAAATATGGTACAGGAACTGGGGTTGAATTCAGTATACAAGCATGATTTCTTTGATATTATGTGATCCTATACAAGTTACCTGTTCTTAAGACGTCTATATGATTGTCATGGGATGACTAGTTACACTGAAAGATTGGTTAATGTATCATCACTATTTTACTTTTGCATATTTCAAGACAAAGCTGCACTGACGACTCCATTGCAAAGTTTTTTTCATAGGCTGGTTAGATTCTAGTTTACCCTGAAGTCTGTGGTGGCATGTGTATCATGTTATTCTTACTGAAATTAGTGATAGTAGAGCCTGGCTTAACAGAACTTCATACATTCATGCTGGTGGTGCTATAGCAAACATGAAGACACAAGCAGACAGATGCCCAGATTGCATTTTATATTTTTCTTATTAATATAATGTGAATATTTGTTATGTGTTTATACACAATTAACTTTTTATTAATTTATATGAAGTTTGTATACAATTCAGGATGAGAAATGTATTTTTTATTTTGAGGGGTAATTATCTAAAGAGAGCGTAGGTTTTTAAACTGTAAATAGGATTATAATTTGCCTAGATAGACTTCTCTAACTTCTCTAGTAATTACTTCGATCTTAACAAGTCTGGAGTTTGTGTCTAAGGGCTCTGATGCTGGTATAACTGGAATTTTTCCTGCATCTACACAACCCATCTTGTGACTTGTATATCAGCTCCTAACTTCCTAAGAATTACATTCTGCCATACCAAGGGAAATGAAAATCCATGCCTGCTTCTCTTGGAATACCAGATTCTAAACAATGGAGATCATAGAATCATAGAATAACCAGGTTGGAAGAGACCCACCGGATCATTGAGTCCAACCATTCCTATCAAACACTAAACTATGCCCCTTAGTGCCTCGTCCACCCGTGCCTTAAACACCTCCAGGGAAGGTGACTCAACCACCTCCCTGGGCAGCCTGTTCCAGTGCCCAATGACCCTTTCTGTGAAGAATTTTTTCCTATTGTCCAGCCTAAACCTCCCCTGGCGGAGCTTGAGGCCATTCCCTCTTGTCCTGTCCCCCGTCACTTGGGAGAAAAGGCCAGCACCCTCCTCTCTACAACCTCCTTTCAGGTAGTTCTAGAGAGCAATGAGGTCTCCCCTCAGCCTCCTCTTCTCCAGGCTAAACAACCCCAGCTCTCTCAGCCGCTCCTCGTAAGACCTGCTCTCCAGCCCCCTCACCAGCTTCGTTGCTCTTCTCTGGACTCGTTCCAGAGCCTCAACATCCTTCTTGTGGTGAGGGGCCCAGAACTGAACAGAGTATTCGAGGAGCGGTCTCACCAGTGCTGAGTACAGAGGGAGAATAACCTCCCTGGTCCTGCTGGTCACACGGTTTCTGATCCAAGCCAAGATGCCATTGGCCTTCTTGGCCACCTGGGCACACTGCTGGCTCATGTTCAGTCCGCTGTCAACCAACACCCCCAGGTCCCTCTCCTCCAGGCAGCTTTCTAGACAGACTTCTCCTAGTCTGTAGCACTGCACAGGGTTGTTGTGCCCCAGTTGCAGGACCCAGCATTTGGCCTTGTTAAACCTCATGCCATTGGACTCAGCCCAGCGGTCCAGCCTGTTCAGATCCCTTTGGAGCCTCCCTGCCCTCCAGCAGATCGACACTTCCACCCAGCTTAGTGTCGTCCGTAAACTTGCTAAGGGTGCACTCGATGCCTTCATCCAGGTCATTGATAAAGACATTGAACAGGGCTGGACCCAGCACTGAGCCCTGGGGAACCCCACTTGTCACTGGCCTCCAGCTGGATTTCACACCATTTCCCACCACTCTCTGGGCCCGGCCATCCAACCAGTTTGCAGAAGAGACTTCATGAACAGCTGAATGTTTTTTGCAGCATGGCTCGAACCTCCAGGAGAGGAGACGCTTGAAAACAGGAAAATAAGCAGCCATGCCAAGGTCAATCATCAAGAGAAATTCCAGGAAATTATGGTTATGTAAATTCTGGTAATGAAAAAGTGAAAGGAAAAAAATAAACACTTTGTGCTCCAGTAAATTTAACCCGCATTTTTAGGTTTATTTTTTATTTTGTTTTAAACCTCTTCAATTTATTTTTTCTTTTCTTATTTTGTATTTTATTGAGCCGTATTGGTACAATTGTTGGAGGGCAAACTGCAACATTAGAAGTGGGAATAAGCAGCCAGTGGTAAGAGGAGGTGCCTTCATAAACTGCCTTCACTGCTAAAGCGACAGTGCTATGGAAGAGCAGAAATCAACAGTTTTGTCAGGGTATGAACAGATTCCACTTTCATATGCAATCATCTGAACTGGTAGCAGGATGGGATCGTACCTGCCCAAAATCCATGCCAACTATATAAATTCTGAACAGATCAAAAGTCTTATTCCTGGTTCAGATGCAACCCTGCTTCTTATACTGCTGAATATAAAGTTTACAGTTACAATGTGATGTGCAATGTAGCGAAATTTGTGAGCTTGGCCTCAATGCTAGGCATCCTTCTGCAAGATCCACTAGAAACTTCTTTCTCCTGGAACTGTTACTTTCGACAAAAAAACGCATTACATGGAAGATGGCAATGGTGTAGCCACTGGCTCATGACTGCAAAAGAGATCAGGGTAGCCAAAGAGTTTGTAGATCAAAATGCAAAATTTTTTTTTTTTGATTGAGCTCTTCAGGGTCATTCTAACAGGAACTATAATGCATGTAAATCATAAATAAATTAAAAAAAGTCCCTGCAACATGGAGGAAACACAGGGAAAGAGATAATGAGATTCCCCTGTGTTATAAGAGCAGGTGTATAGGTAGACATAGAGGTACCAAAGGAACAACCATAAATTCAGCCACGTACATGAGTTTCATTATCTTCTATTTAATTTCAAACATGAGTTTAATACTACACAAAGCACTACAAGTAGTTTAGTCCTACTACTAATAAATTCAATTAGAACTCTAGCTCATAATTTACAGGGAGCAGATTTGGGTTTAGTATCCTAGTTCTTTGGAAACATTTGTATGAATGCAGTGGATTCAGAAAAAGTGTACTTAAAAACATCAAGGGAAGTAATTTTACGTGCAAGGAATAATGAATTTATAAAATTAAATGGACTTCAACTAAGAAGCAAGAGATCTGTTGTTTTGGAGGTTTGGTCTTGTAAATGTCCTTTTTTGATAAGAAAATGAAGAATTCTGCAAGATTTGTAGTCATTTGTTAGATTTAGTAATGTATTGAAGATTTATTATATTTTCAGTGAAGTAAGACAAAATGATCCTCTGTAGAATGGGCTGGAATAGAGAAAATGATAAGGAAATAATTGATTCTTCATAAGTAGACAAATGAGTGTGTTCATATTTTGTGTGTTCATTACTTACAACATTTACACATTTATGAATAAGTATGGCACATTCATTGATTAGCTGTGTGTCCACTCGCTAACTCTTTCTGTCATACTTACATGTACTGTATTTTTGTCTGTTGCATAAATAACCACATAAATGTTAATAATTTCCCCCTAGGGGGTGAGTTTAGGGTCTGGGACAGGCCCTAGTCAGATAGCACCATAAGCAGGTATCTTGCACATACACAGGAGAAAGACACATGGAGAGCTGTACCCATCAAACACACAAACAGAATAGTTTGGGTTGTAAGGGACCATGACAAGTCATCTAGTCCAGCACTGTTGCAATGAGCTAGGACATCTTCAACTAAGATCAGGTAGCTCAGAGCCCCATCCAAGCCGCCTTGGTGGGGCATATACAACTATTGCAGGCAACCTATTCCGCTGTTTCACCACGTTCATAATAAAAAAATTTCTTCCTTATATCTAGCCAGAATCTATCCACTTTTAGTTTAAAACAATTACTCCTTGTCCTATTGCAACAAACCCTGCTAAAAGGATTGTCTTCATCTTTCTTATAAGCCCCTTTTAAGCATGCAAAGGCAGGAATACGATCTCCCCAGAGCCTTCTTTACTGCAGGCTGAACAAACCCAACTCTCTCAAACTGTCTTTTTATGAGAGGTGTCGCATCCCTCTGATCATTTTTGTGGCCCTCCTCTGGACCTGATCCAACAGGTCTACACCTTTCCTCTGCTGAGGACTCCAGAGCTGGACACAGTACTCCAGATGAGGTCTCACCAGAGCAGAGTGGAGAGGTAGAATCACTTCCCCCAACATGATGACCACGTTTCTTTTCATGCAGCCCAGGATACAGTTGGCCTTCTGTGCTGTGAGTGCATTTTGTTGGCTCGTGTGCAGCTTTTCATCCACCAGGACACCCTAGTCCTTCACAGCAGGCTACTTTCTATGCCTTCACTATATTAACTGTTCTCATGACAACAGGATCTACCTATGCAAAACCAAAAGGTTAATCAGATTTTTATTTACCTCCTGGACTGCAAATATGCACAATGCTCAACAGACCTCACAAAAGCTGCTGCCTGATCTCATATGTCTTTACTCACATGAGTAAACCTTTCTCATGTGAGGATTTCCTGATGTTTTAAAACTGCTTACTGAGTTATTTACTTACGACTTACTGATTTTTTTAACAGCTCAGTTACAAGTTTCTAATATGAATTTATATTTTTTGACTTCATGAGCCAGTCATTTACTGTCATGTAAGAAGTGCTGGAGAATTGATGCATGTCGGTATTTTCCAGGGCTGCTCCATGAGAGAAGATAAGTCAGAGCTGAGGGTGACCACAGCATAGGAAGCATCCTTGCCAATAGGCACTATCCCACCACCCTCAAGCAGGGATGAGCTGCTTGGTAGTCTTTCACAATGCAGTATGTCAGCCTTGGGTCCTGCCAGGAGCAGCTAGAGGCAGGGCTGGACAACATAAATCTGAAGCCAATGTAGTGGAAAGGATCACATGGTAGGTCTGAGGTCCGTGCAAGAAGAGCCGCCAGTAAATCAGAACAGCAGGAGATAGGGCTGAATGTAGATGTAGTTCTGAGTTCTAGTGGAGCTCCCTGGCCCCATGGGCATAGAGTGCATGGGTGGAGATCACAGAGAAAGCTAGTTAGGATTAATAAAACCTGCTGGGGCACACAAGGCTCTCCTGATGTCCACTAAAAAAAAGGTTTTTATGGATTCTGCTGAAATAAGCTCTCCTTGCTGCAGATGGGGTTTTGGCTTTTTTGATAGAAATGAAAATCTGTTCTGCAAAGAATTATTCATAGATATGCTATCTAGATAACTGTACTCAGATAAGCTGTGAATATTACTGAAAAGAGTGAAATTTTGCTATGGTCAAGTGTGTGAATAATGGCGCAAGTGTTTGCATGAATACTTATGACATCTGAACAGCGTTTCCTTTCCTGTACCTGTTCTTAACATGCTCTGAACTAAGCTCACAGCAAACCTCCCAATGCCTTGAGCATTACAAGAGCAAGCCTTAAAGAGACTACTGCGCTTTGCACATCGTATCTAAAGACATTTATATTAGAAAGATCTGTAGAATTATATTTTTGTATTAGACAATTGATTTAGTGCTGCTATCGTTTTTCCTGAATAGAACAATTTTATTCTTTCACAATCAAAGTCATCAGTTTAAGTTCATCTAAAAAAACCAGACATTAGCATATTCATTACCAGGGTGATTTAACTGTATCTTAGATCACTGTCGTAAATTAGACTCACATCCCAAGGATTTTACTCTCCTACTTAGCAACATTTGTATATGCAAAACTGTGCTTTCCTCAGCAATGGCTCTAGTTGGCCTGAGAAACTTTTTTATTTAAACCTTTCCTAAAAAACAGCATTATTCATTTTTGTGCTGTTATGGTGCCTTTTAGAAGAAACTCTGTAAATAATCAGTACCCTTGTACTTTGCATAAACTGAGAAAATTAAACAGCCTCCTCACCACAGCATGTGAAATATAGCAAAGGCGGACATTGAGTAATTACACAATGTAATACAGTGTTTTTGTAAGATGCAGTGCTTTGGAATATTCTTGTCATAACTTAAGGTACTTCCTCCTGCAGGGAACTCCTAGCTTGCTGCAATCTGCTTTATGGTTTTCCTCTTTGTACTCCACCACCCGTTTTTCCCTGAACTAGTAACTGTCTCTTACAGAGAACTTGACTGGGCCAGTGACTTGAAGGTCCATTTCCAGGAAACACTTTAGCTGAAATTTTAAGTATCTAATTAATTTTAATGGAAGCTATGTATTTCAGTCCCCTGGACTACACTGATAATCTCAGCTGCACAAGTGGTGCTGATGATACAATTTTCTGCTGAATCAGTATGTAATGGAAATCCATGTGTGTTGTTAGGGGAAGCCCTGTCTGCAGAAGAACATAAAGTCAAGTTCTGCTAGCTCACATTCATCACTCCCACGGGCAGAAAGGGAGGGAAATGTTATTTGCTGAGAAGATTGGGTTAAAGTATATGGGTGACAGCTCCACGGTCTTGGAAACTGTAACAAGGATATTTGTTTCTTGTCTACAACTTCGTTTGGGCAATGGTGGTCGCTTCTAGCTGTGAATGGCTAAGGTGTGCCACAGAGGGCTGTCTTTCAAGGGAAACAAATACTAAGCCATAATGCAGCCATTCCACAACAGCTGGAAACAAGGTGATCCCCAGAAAGCATTTTGGTTTCCTTCTGGGACAAAATGTGTTATAATATGTGTAAGATATTATTATTAAAATTTCATTCATTTTATGTTAATGTCACTATATTACTGGAAATAAATGTCCACATACTTCAGTAACTTCTGTTTGTGCGTGACAATTTATTAAGGATAAATAAAGACCACAAGAAGTACAACCTTTAACCTATAAGAGAATACTGCAGATTTGTTCTTTTTCTTCTCCCTACAATGTGCAAGGAACTGTGAGATTAAAAAAGGTTGGCCCCTGTTAAGAACTAACACATGCTGGAAGGGATGTCTTTTCAAAGCACTTTCTTTGAGGGAAAAGGAAAAAAAAAAAGCTGTTTAAATATTACATTTATAACATTTAAAATGATATTTCATCATTCCTCTCCCAGAGAATGATAGCGATACTATAGCAAGTGACAGAAATAACCTTTTAATAAAAGTGAATTTTTATAGTAGGACTGGATGGCTCAGGATATTAGTAATGGAACATAGAACCTCTCCCTTCTAGCTCATCCGTTCATGTCCGTCCCTGCCTGGTAAAGACCCAAAATTATTATCATCAGATGGCTGCTTGGGGGCCCAGAGGAAATGAGTTGGTGGTCTTGGTCCAGTCACTGGCACTAATTGCCATCCTTGCTGACAGTCTTGTTAGACAGGCATGGAAGCAGCCCTGCCTTAATGAACTATTATACAGGTTTTCTATTATACCCCTACATTCAAGCACCCAAATGCTTTACAGATATTAGTCATATTGTCCTCACAACACCACTAGTCAGCAGGGACATATTTACCCCTGTCTGCAGATGGAGGAGCAGAGGTATAGAGCAGCTGTACTTAGTCATGCGGGAAGTTGGAGACAAAGGTGAGCACTAGGTCCTGCTCTCTCGATTCAACCCAAACTGCAATGCCTTCTCCGCAGCTCGTCTGAGTGATAGCAAGGGTTCTACCAAATGAACACTGGTGCATAATAGAGAATGGGCCCTGCAGCCTACTATATACCTGTATAATGTTTGCTCAATAAATATTTCTGAGCATTTGTACTAGGGCAAGGGGAAGGTGCTGATGCAGACAGAAGTTTCAGGGGCTTGCATTATTGTAGGAGATATATTTCAAATAATGTGGAGAGCAAACTTGCCCTCTTCTAAGAACAATAGACCCACAGCCTGTATTTTTGTGAATCAGATGGTTAGTGACTGATGAGGCTTTTTTCCCAGTTTGGCATAATAAGCAATTTACTTCCTCACTGATACGGTTATTGTCACAGCTTTTGCACTAGTGTTTGATAGCATTGATTAGTTTGTGCTATGCTAATTTTTAGCACAAGGAGGGAATTGATTTACTTCAAGCTTAGTATATTTTAGCACTGAAGTGGAAATAATTCCATTGAAAATATGGAAAAGGAGCAGTCACCTTAACAATTGAATAAATGACTTGACATTTGTGGGGCTAAAGTACTCGATAGATAAGAAGATTTTTGTATTAAAAATAAATCATTGGCCTACCTATTATTTAGCTAGGCTTAGAATCATGAATAAAGGGTCTTCTACAGAAAGAGAGAGAAGAATATTGATTGTGCCTCCATATTAAAAAAAATTAAATGGGTGCTATTTCCCAGTTTCTTATGGGAAAAAGTCAGTGCATTTAGGTTATGGTCAGAATAACTCAATAATTTCTAAAGCAGTTCTCTTATCAAGAGGTCATTGTTGATATGATTTCCAGTGTCTTCTGCAGATGCTGGTCACAAATTCACTAATAGGGATCCCTTGTTATGAATTATTCACTGCTCAGAGATATGCTCTCTATTCAACTATGTTAAAAGGAAGAAAGCCATATTCTACGTCAAAGAACTTGTATGAGGCAGGAGGGAGATAACAGGATAGTGTAATCTGTCTGGGGAAAGAAAAAAGGTTACAGCAATAAAACTCTGCTAGCAAAGGCTGCTGTTATGTCTAGTGGAAAAAAACATATTGTGAAATAAATATTATATTATCATTCCTATAAAACCAAGCACACAAAATATTCTAAAAACATCTGAAGAACTTTACCTGTCCAGTCTGAATTTGTTTCGCTTTTTATTATATGACTGCTTTGCTACTTAATACTTTTGTCCACAGAGACATACCTTGTACAGGGCAATGGGAAGGGGTGAGGTTGTTGTCTGGCTCAAATCTATCCACTTCTAGTGTCACAGAAGAAAATTGAACAGGGATAAGGACCACAACTCCAGTCTCAACTCCATCCACTGCACTAGGTCACATTCTCTGAAACAGAGATCACGTCTCCTCTCAAATGACTGAGGGCATTATACACGTGACCCTGACTTTCTGGATAAGCAGAATAAGCCTTCTGTTTTGAAGGAACAATCAGAACATGTAATTGAACTCGAGGTCAATGGGAAATCTCTTATGAACAGAGAGAGTGTTTTTGATATATTTTTTACTCCGAAAATTTAAGCTCCAAGTTTTTCAGTAGTCAGAATTAGTTCTTGTCTTGTTTTCAACCTCTGTGGCATGTGGCCTATCTGTAACATGCAAGTCAACACACTTCCTCACCTCGCAGGGGGACTGGGAATGAAAAATCATCTATGTTTGTAAGCCTTGAAGAAAATACTGTGGGAATATTGTACAAGAAGCTCAGAAGGAAATTAATAATAGTGTATTCAGTACTAGCTGTGAATGGTTTATAGTAAGTACTGTAAGAAGTCACATACTGAACGATAAGAATAATAAAAAAAATAATGAACAGCAACCAGTTCAGCACATTGAATGAGATCTGGTCCATGTAGAAATATGTGTGTTGTCTTCTAATTAATAACTATCATAATGTATTCCTATTAAGGAGACAGATCAAATTTACAGAGGAATATTTTATTGTAGCCTTTGTGATCATGATCACATGGCCTGAATATGCTTTTAATATAAGGGTGTTTAGATTGGGGAATTCTGAGATATGCTTTTCCAATTTTTAACACATCATAATACTGGTAACAACTGAGAAAGTGAAACAGCTCTCTGCGTGTGCCCAACAGTTTTCTGTCCAATCAGAATTAGATACATTGCAGCTTTAAGTTTCTTTCCAAGTCTTTGTTTTGGTGTAACGACAGTAGTTAAATATCCTTTGCTGTATCACCAAGATATCTGCAGTGTCTCCCCTTTTGCTACAGCAAGGCCGTGTCTGCAAAGCACCTTCCAAGCCTGGATTCTTCCAGTGCTATGGCACCTGAGGTCTTGTGAAGCACCCCTTCCTAAAGCCTTGTCACTTGCGAAGGCAAAGACACAGCCATCCCAGATATGAGCTTGTCCAAGAAAGCAAGATAGATATGATCTCATCTATGGGCTCAAGGTCCTGTGAAGGTTTACCCATCACAGTCACAAGGCTCATTGGCCTATCTGAGTCCAGTTCTTGGAAATAGCTTCCTGTTGAGCTAGCAGCAGTCAAAAGCCAAATCAGGGGAGATGCCTGTGCAAGAGGTCTGAAAAGTCAGCTACATGGGAAGTGTTGAAGTCCCATTTTAGCAGATTTATAGTTTGAAGTCTTGGAGAAGGGGAGAAGAAAATGGCACTTTTTGCACTGGGGACTGAATTACCATCACTCAATCAGCTAGCTGAATCTCCTGTCCTCCTGTTGTAGTTAATGTTGAAGGAATAGCAGGAGCTTATGTTTACTGATATGAACACGTCTCTGAACTGCGGTTTATATAATGATCTGGTGGGGTTATCTTCAGATGGTCTTGTTTTAGCACAGTATTGAAAACCAGATCATGGGGTCTCTTCAGGTTTGGAGGTAGACATTCCTTTAACTGAAGGTTAACCCATGAATGTCATTGCAGCTGCCTGATAGTGCCCACTGGGAGGAAAACAAATTCTCATGCAGCCAGGCTAACTGGATTTTCTGAAGTTGCAGAGTTTTTTCTGGAAAAAGTGAAACATGTATTACAAGTTTCTGGGCAAAAATTCTTGGAGCAGAAAGAAATGATAAGTCATTGTGAGGTTTGTCTAATGATATCTTCTGGTGGGTTTTGATAGTTTCCTTTGCTCTGTATTCCACCATCTCTTCCACTCTTCCCCTCAAGGTCTGCTTGCTCGTATATGAGGTACAGCAGATTCTCCGCAAGAAATGCAGGAATAATTTCATTTGACATGTAAAATGGACTAGTTCTGAGAAAGTGCTGAACATCTACCCTTTTAAATTTGGGCTCCTTCCAAATGTTAAGTAGCCAGAATTACTAGTCACTTTGAAAAATTACGCATAAAATACTGGTATCATTAATGCTATGGCAGATGAGTAATCCAGCTGCGATTTTTTAAACATTAGATATAAACTAATACAAATGTAATAAAATGTCTTCAAAATATAGATAAATCATTTTGCAATATGCTACATGTCTGCTCTCAGATGTGTGAGAGCACGTTGTTGTTTATCCTGTCAAGTTTGGTAATGTTCATATTAAAGAATGTCCAGTTGCTTCTTTTGCATGATAAATCCCTAAAACTGTAAGAAGATATGAGTCAATGTAATCTTTCCCTAGGAATATGAAGACTAACATCATTACACAGGAAAAAATAGTTGAAAATAAGGTGTGGTACCTAGCAGAATGAAGGAGATAAAGAATGTAGCACAGCCAGGCCCTAACTGGTCCAAATCTTATCAATGAAATGATACCACTTAACATCAGTCTAGTAATGAGTATAAGCAGAAAGATAAAGTGTAAAAATGTTTTTACATTCATTGTTCTATTTTCCAGAGTACGTCTTGGAAGAGAAGCTACGAAGTACATTTTGGATCAAAGGACCAGGGCACTAAAATTTGCTGTCAGTTCATGCCTCTAGTGTGGCACACAGAGTGCTGGAACACTGAACACTGAACAGTGTTCGGTTTTAGACACCTGTAAAAAGTATATTTAGTAAAGGGTAAGGTACCAAATAGAACAAAAGAAAAAAAAAGTCACACATATTTCTTAATCATTTGAAAGAGTATTTCTGGCAAAATGGAACGCCTTAACAAACATGCAGTTCCTGGGAGATTAACTATATTAGAACTATTTGAGTTAGACTTGAGCTGAAGAAGAAGGAGTACCAACCTAAAATGAATGTCTTTTAAGGAGCTGGTGTTATGCTGCGTGTAAATTATATACATTGAATAATACAGCTGTAACTCAGACAAACACAGAGTGCTATCAAACAGCTGTAGGAGTGTAAAGCAACTGTAATAATACCCAGCGAGGTAATACAAAGACTTTTGACATTTTTATCTTAGCCCATTTTTTTCTTTTTTAATGATCTCTTTGCTTTTTCAGAAATTGTATGTTGAATAAAGTGATCTGCCCTAAACACAGTAAAATCAGTTTTAGGTGAGGAGAAAGGAGGCTGTACAGAAAGGCCGCTGCTAATCCAGAGAAGAGAATATTTTGATAGCAGGTGATTATTCACCTCTTGCTCTCTGAGTAGTCCAATCATTAAAAAAAAAGTTTTCACGTTTTAGTTTCACTGGTTACAGACCTAATGCCCCTCTCTTGGGTCACATAATGAGAATTAGAGGCATATTTCTTACTGCAGTGTTGAGAGACCATTTTCTGGCAGCTAATTAATGCTCCATCCTTACCTAGACTCAAAGGAATTTTAGTCTTCTTATTACTTAAAGAATTTTTTTTTTAATGAGGGAAGCTTCTTTCAGGAGGAAGTTATATCCTTGGTATTTTAGATATTACTGTCGCTGATAGCAGTATTTCAGATTTCTTTAAAATCCAAAGAAGCTTATTTTTTATGTAAAAGAATTTTTATTACATTTCTGAATCACTGTGGTTCTTGTAATTCTTTAAATCAAAATAAGGAGCAATATTTTAGTGTGGTTTTTGGAAAATTGTTTCTATTTCAGCAGCAGCAAGCAAATTGATTTAAAAAAAGCAGGGGGGCAGGTAAAGGCAAAATCTGGCAATGGAAAGAGTCTGGATTAGTTAAGTTTGAGCATAGAGCTGGATAAGACTGTGTGACCCTTCGTATAAAAACCAAGCGACAACAGCAAGATCTGGGAGGAGGATAGTCTCTAACTTCAACTGAGTTGATATTATTTAAATCATATAGATTTGTTTTCAAAAAGCACTTAGAGAAAAAAAACAGTTGCTATCTCTTTGGGTTTGCCTTTTAGGGATAAGAGCTAAAAAAGCTATGCCAAAGCATTGTAATAGACTACAGAACCAACAGAGAGCAGAGATTGCTTCCACATGCTTTATGACTCTCTTGGTCTGCTCCTTTTAGGAAAACAGGTTTACAAATTTAAAAAAAAAAAATTGAAAAAAAAATGGTGGATTAGAGAAATCTATGTCATTGGAGTGAAAAATACCCATGGAAAGACCTTCAATGGTTTGCAATGGACAGTGGAGAGGCAGGAACTCTAAGTGCTGAAATTTGAGAAAGAAAGCATCTCCTGGCCTGGAGAAAGTCCTGAACTCAGCAGAATCTGTGAGGTCTTGCTTTTCTGGAAGTAGTTGGGGTTTATGTGGTGGTAAGCACCACCTTTCCTCTTGGCAAGAAGTTGCCAGAGAGCCTCACTGAGTTTGTGCTTTACTTGTCATTTGGAAAAGAAAAATACAGTTTATCATACCACCCTCTAACTGTTGCCATTTTCTCAACTAGGGAAATAAGTCCTTTCATGCCTTTTTATGAAGATGAGGCTATAACTATTGGTTCCTTCAGATGTGACTGCTCAAAGGAGCAGTCATTTGTCAAGGCGTTTCTATAACACTGCTTTCCTTTCAGGTAACTGGTGTCACTCAAGCAGCAGTTTGGACCAGATGGCCTCCAGAGGTCCCTTCCAACCTCAACCACTGGGTTGTGTGATTCTGTGTTTATGAAAATGGTAAAAATTGTGGCAGTGCACCCTTGCTAAGGGATGCAGATGTGTGAGTTAGGGGACCCTGAGCACTGGTCTAGGTCTCAACAACAGCATATTTTAACCCTTTTGTGAGAGTTATGTTGCACCCTTTTGGGATATCAACAATCATGGATATTTTTACAGGACTTGCCCCACCACTTTGTCCTGTGGGTTAATTAGCTAATATTTCTTTAGTGATTTGCATACGTAAATGCTATATAAATGCTAAATAGTTATTAACACTGCACCTTGCTGCTAGTACTCACATCACCACAGTAAGCACCACTTTTCTTTCCCAATTTATAAGGGCTAATAGGCTTTGCCCAAGGATAGACGTTGCCACAAATGCAAGGCAGCAATTGAGAGTCTTAAGTGTTGTTTTCAGTAGTCTTAGAGGGGTTTGCATCAAATTATTCTTACAGATGCAAATCCTGTCTAACACTAGCATTTTATCTAAAATTTACTGAAAACTGTTGTAGTCAGATTTCTGCTTTCCATATAGGAATATTTTTCTTCCTGTATTCTTATTTTTTTAGCTTACCAATGTAACAGAATATGTAAGAGGACATATCATTTTGTGTTATCTTTTTTTGAACAATTATTGTGGAATCCACTTTGTTCTATGTGTCAACATACCATCCATGTGATGCCTGAACTGTCTTCTCAGCCATGGATTGTCTGAAGTGGTGCTCACAGCTCCAACTTACTTGTTTTTTTCCCTTTTCAGTCACTGTGAAAACAAGCTGTTTAGAAGCAGTAGATCTCTAAAACTTTAGAGGGGAAGGACCTGGGTGAAAACAAATGGTTTATATTTTCAGCCAGAAATAAATAAGGCATGGACTATGGCTCTCTCATCTACGAGTGAGTTTTATTAAAGAGTTAGAGCAAGCTGTAGTTTACAAGATATTCAGAACCATATGTACGCATTAATTAAAGGAATGTGGAGGAGGAGGAGGGGATCTGAGAAAATAACAAAGCAGCAGTGTATGCGTGCAATGATTTTTCATTCTGTTTCGCTTCAGCTCTGCCCCTGCAACAGAGGATCTAATCAATCTGCCGGCTATTAAGTTTGTTAATTGATAATGCATACTAATTAGGCTGTGCGCAGTTACTTAAGAGACTTTGCTAAGGTGATTGTAGGCACAAGTCCAAATGGAGTTTAAAGTATTCTGTGTGAGGTTAAAACCCATCAACCAGAATAGATGGATTTTATATTATAACAGAAGGCACAACATACCCATAAGTATTTAATGTATTGCACAGTTGTCCATTGTTACATATCCTAAGTCTACCAAATAATTAAAAATATAAAAACAGCCTCTAAAAATGTAACTAAATAAGGTAGGTGTATGAATATGTGGAGATAGCAGAGATGGAGGGAAACTGCAATTTAATCTTAAAATAAATATTCCTATTAATTTTCACACTTACGTCTATGAACAATAGCATGCAGCTTTGCTGCAAGGGAGGAGCAAGCATAATGAGAACTCAGCCTAATCTAGCTTTACGAACAGTATGACAATAAACCACATAAAAATGACATGCCTTTCTGCCCCCATCCAATAGGGCAATAAACCAGTGGTAGCAGAGTAGCACCAAAAGCATATCAACTAGCTATTTGTAATATAAAGTCAGAGCTATTATTTATATAGTTATTGTATTATTACGAACCTAAGAGTTTCCTTTCCATTCCTAGTGGCTCTATCTCTGGTACAGTTTGAGGTGCTCCTGATCTTAAGGAAGTAATTTCTTACATATTAATACTCTCGGTCTTTTTTCCCCCTTTTTCTTCTTTTCTACGCATCATATAAAATGAACGTCCTTCGCAATATAAATTTGGAGTTGGTAGGCAGTAGTGATGGAGGTAGTGGGCATTTAATTAGTGAATGTATTGTATTCTTACGGTGTGACCATTGAACCTAAAATCCAAGCTGTAATGCTTTATCTTAACTATATGAAAATGACTGGTGCCACAACCTAGCATGCAGAAAACTATTTTTAAGCACTGGTTAGCTAGAAACCAAAAGAAAAAAGCAGCTAGAGAGAGCACTGATTTAATCTCTCTCATTGACAAAAATTCCTTGCAATGAGATAAGTTGTATTGAAGAAAGCATTATTCCAGAGAAGATTTTTTCAGTATCTGCATGTAGTCAATGGATGCATTGAGAGTGCTAGCATGTATGTTACAATAAAATTATTTTGGTACCTGCAAAGTTGTACAAAAGTAAGGGTATATAGCATATATTACAACTGTTTTGTGTATATAAGTCACAAATAAATTTTCTTGAGAATTATGAGAAAATTACTTTTTGTTTCCTACCAGCCAGTGGTTTTTTATGTAGTACAAATCTGAAGAGACATAAAGACATTCAACCAAGTGGCTGAACAGTGACCCAGAGGGGGAATGCATGTTGTAATGAAAAGGTAACATTCACCATTTTGCAGGAGAAATCTGATGATCGTAGTTTTAAGGAAAAAAATACCTGACAACAGCCTTTGTGACATTAGCAATGCGGTGTTTGCATTGAGAGATACAAGCACAACATATAACGAACTTGTTTGAAGATTTCTTCTTCTGAGGGTTCTGAGCTGTAATGCCTCCTATGCCTTTCAGTGTTTTATTTAACAGTCTGTAATGAATAAATAAATAAGAGAAGATGAGCTTAAAAGGCAATCAAAGTATCTGGGAATTATTGGCATGAAATAGTGATTCTCAGCAGACTTTTCTACATTTCAAGGAGGATACAAGGAAGATGATGACTTTACAGGAAAGTTTGATCTGTGGAGATTCTGAGGAATCTGACACAAGAGACTACAGGGTCTGGATTTGTCCCTCCCTACACAGACGTTTTCCTGAGGTGCTTCTATTGGGCGTTTTATCACTGTAGTGCCTCCTCCTCCTTGGTGGGGAAAGATGGGCACATCCAGAAAGTAGTTCTCACCAGTCAAGGTCAGAATTGTCCTCTGGAAGCTCCTGTTGCTCAATGGACCGCATGTTCCAGGGAGGATGATGTTCCTAATGCACTGACACGTGTCTGAGGTGAGTGTCTACAGGAAGGCTGAGTGGATCCGGGTTGACCATTTTTACCTGTTTCCAAAGAGCGAGATGTTTCAGGGGCAATAGCTTTATCTATCTGTCTATGTATGGTATAAATATAAAAGTAGTTACACCACTGGTCACTGCTTGTATGGTGACCTCTCATGTCAGCAACAAATATACGTCCTGAAGAAGCTTATCTTACACCAGCAATAAGATGATCACTGATAATTATGAAAGAATGTTTAAAATATAACTTTATTGATTAGTTCTGAAGGGAAGCTTAGAGCAAGGTAGAATACAGGCTCTTATATTCTGATGTGTGGCTGAAATACTAAGAAGATTTTGCTTTGCCATTGAACAGCCTACTTTAAGACTGCTGTCTGAATGAAAGAAGAGGGCAGAGCAGGTTAAATCATGCTACGTCTGTTCAAGGGACCTGCCTGTTCCAGGAATATTGCACCTGCATTATTGAAGAGGGTTCTGCTGTGACGTCTCTCTTTAGTGCACATCAGTGAGATTTTAGCCCATAATGTCAACTAAAACGAAGTGAATAGTAGGAAAAATGTTCCACGAATATTTGCTCAAAGTGGAAAGTGCATTTCAATTAGACCATGTTTGCAATGCTTTCACATTTGCTTTCCAGGAACACTTGAGTGCTCAAGCTTTATTAGTATGAATAACTCATGAAAAAGTGAATGCAAGCTCAAATATCCACCAAAAGCAGATTTTGAAGAGAAAATTCACTGGAGAAGTGTGTGACTAATTTTGAATAAGAAGTACTTCTGAGATTTTTACAATATTACTAACTCTTTGTGGGTGGTTTACGAAGAGAAATAGAGGTAACATCTGCAGAATAATTCTCGGCAAATAAAATGTTCACTCAGCTCTAATGTAAAAAATCTCCCAGTGTCACTGTCATTTCTGTAAGGACAATATTCATTGTTTCTGGTTCCTTATGAGATGAAATTCTTAGCTTGTCGTCTAGGGCATGCTTCATAGAAGTTCAAGCACCTAGGGCTCCCATGGACTTAACTAAAATCTGAGATTGCTTGGTACCCTCAGGACTGGATCCCTAATCACTAATTCCTGCTGGTTTATATTTTCATGCTGAAGTTATTATAGGTTACAATTTTAGAATATTGTGCCTACTCTCCCACTTGTGTCATCTTAGAGATATTTTTCTTGATGAGCTGGGTGAAACGTACAGCATTTAATTATATTTTTCATTGTTCATATTTTTTAGTTCATGCACTTCATTACTGTATTCTATAGAATTGTATTTAAGATAAAAAAAGGCTGCAGGGAATTTGCTAGATTGTGGTGTCATAACTCAGTATGGGCTGGTGTTTTATTGCAGTAGGACTCCTAAGGGTTCAAGGGACTATTTAAGAGTATCATCCTCCATTTTTAACTAGAATACAAACCTTACAGTTAAGGACAGAATTTAGAAAGGAGACAAGCTTCACAAAATAAGTAATAGAAATTGTAAAACTAGTCTACCAGGAATCAAACCATATCTGAACATGAGTTTTCAGAATACCCCCCTTTCCTACTTGTCAACTCCTTCTTTTTACTCTCACTCTCTTTCAGTCCTCCAGTCCTCTTTCACAGGGGGAGAAGGAATGTTATTGCCATCTCCTAGTGCTACTTTTTATGTAGATGCTAAGATAAGGGGCTTTCAATCTTCCTGCTATCATGGTCCCCAGCTATACACAGAGCCAAAAGAAAAAGCAAAGCAAAACAAAACAACAATAAAAGAGAGAAAAATACTTTGTCTTTCACTTTACACTACACAAAGAAAAATTATTAACATTCATCTCCGTGTGAACTAAATTATGCGAACTTAAAAATGCAAAAATGAAGATGAATTAAACTCTCTCTTGCTTAGTGATCAAATATAAAATAAACATTTGCCTAAAATGATTGCTATTGCTTAATATGTTTTACAAGAAATAAGATACTCTATTGTACCATTTCTCAGAATATGTAATGCTTTGTTTTTCTTCAGTACTGTTTTGCTGATTTCTAAAATATTAAAGTAGATCCATTTTGTCCTGTTCAACAGCAATTTCTTTATAGAAACAAATGCTTCTAAATACTTTAAGACAAGAGGTATTAAATTGGTTAAAACACAAACCATTAGTGAGCCTCACGGAAAAAAATCTGCAAATGTGAAAATAAGAAGGGAAGAGTACAATGCACATAGTAATTATTGCAATTCATCAAATCATAGCATATGTACTAGCATTGAAATTATATCACCCAAAGAGCACAGACTTTTTACATAGCCTGAAAAATTCTTTTCTCTACTGTAGTGTGATGTACAAATAATTCATTTTATCCCCTGTATGAAACATGCATGCGTGATCTTTCTAAAGACTTTCCAAGGAGAAAATCAGAAAGCAACTACTAAATCCCATAATATAGTATTTTAAAAGGTGATGGAATTACTAAACCTCATCTTTTATTATAAGATTTGATTAAAATATGTTCAAGTAAGCATGAAATAATGAATAAACTCCAGTCTTGAGACATACTGTGTACAGTTGTTGCCATGCGAGGACTCACTGATCGGTCAGTGTAACAACTGGAATGGGCCATTCCTTAGCTATTATGTGGGATCTTGCTTATCAAAGTGAAAGAAGTTCCCATATGAAATTGAAAAAAAATTTACTTCAGATTTATGTTTTCATGCTTGCCATGCTGTTTCTTTAAATTATGTTTGGAAAATGCCTTCTTCCCATAAATTTAACTTCATCCTATCGATTCAAGTCAAAGTTCACCGCTGATGTTAGCTATATGAAAAAAAGCAGAAAAGCTAAAAGCATATGTAGAAATTCAGGGCAAGGTCACTTAGGTATACAAATTTTTTAACTGGACATGTGCCACATGTATTTTATATCCCGAAGTCCAGGTCTCAAAATTCCAGCTCCCAGATTAAGTGAACTAAAGAACTTCAATTCCCATGTCTTTCACTTAAACCTCAAGTGAGGTAAAACGGAATTGAAGACTTTATTTCCTATTTTGCTGTTCATTAATAGCTTCAGTTTACCTCTTTCTTTAGTGATTTTGTATAGGAAGTCATTGGCTTCAGTAGAGTTTCTCTTGATTTATACCAGTATAGGTAAAAACTCATATTGGCTCTTTTCTCTCACTGAAGATGTTGCCCATGAGATGTGTCAGAATAATGACTCAGGAAAATGAAGTCATACACTAGACGAGGCTCCTAGAGAATGAGTGGCCTTGCACACTTCACTGGTCCCCACATCAGTGTGCGCTGATCCTGCCGTGACGAGGATTACCTGGGGAGGTGCCTGACATTCTCTGTGCCCGTTCAATCTGTTCTGTGTGGCAATAGGGGTGATAACTGTGTTGTGGACATTTGTCCTCAAAGAGTACATTTCTCATACCAATAGGCTATTGACTTTCAGTAATTGCAAACTTAGGGAAGATTTTTATTGGTGTGCTGGAGATAAAAGATCTCTTGTCCCAATACCACAATCTTCCACAATGATTAAACTGCAAGTGAGATAGTGACAAATCTGGTCCCCTCTTCTCACCTTTCTGAATAGGGCATAGGTATCTGCCTACATAATCAAAGAAACAGCATATAGAGATTTATTTCACAGTGGGACTTGTGCCACAAAACTGTAAGGCAATTTGTTAATGATCATTTGTCAAGTTTTGTCATAACTGGATGCTAATAAAGGATGCTAAAAAGTACACCTGATTAATAGACTTACCTTTAAACACTATTATATAAAAAATTATTAAAACTTTATGGAGTCAATAGATTTGAAAGATTAATTTAGATAGTTATATTTCTTGTTTAAAATATAACAAAGACACCTGGAATCATAATGTCCTTTGCACAGTGGATGTCATATTACGTTTTTTGGTGATTACGTCAATTTAGAATTTCACGTATTATTAATAATTCCTCATTACATAAAATTATTACTAAACTGGCAATTAAGTGAATGTGAAGGATCCATATGCTGAAGTGTTTGTAACATTTCAATTATGAACTTCACATCAGATGTCTTCCAGTGTACATCAATAACATTAATGAACAATCTTTTTGCAAAAGCCACCCAAATGAGTTCCATTTCTTTATTATATTTTCACAGAGCCTTGACTACATCTTCACAAATATTTTGAAACTGACTTCAAGAGGATTAAGGTAGCCTACTTTTTTGCTCTACAGCACAAACAGGTTTCTTCATATCCCAATAGTTGTCAAATCTAGCCATAAGCATTTCTGCTGAAGTCAAATGGTTATTTCAACATTTCTTCATTCACTGGATTCTATGCTTCATGTTTTGATTTGCATTTATAGTTCCTCCATATCATTTAAACCAAAAAGCTTCATAAGTTAAGGATGGTTCCCGCCTCACACTTCCTTTTCAGACAGGTCTATTCTCCTAAAGTAAACAATATTGTTCAGACGATACCCAGGACTGTTTATGTACTGTAAATCACAATAGTACCTTTATTTTTTACTTTCAATCTGTGAACCACATTGGTTAATTGTCATTTTTATGTAAAAGCATAAATCAAACACCTTTTGAAAGTCAAGAAAGATTAATAAAAGTAATAACTGAATAAACCAGGTAAGTGCTGTGCATACAAAACTCCTTCCTCACTCTTCCATGTATTTTCTATACCAAAAACGTAAAGAATACTGCAGCAAAGCAAAGTGTATTGAGAAGATAATTAAACTTCAAAAATACTCCTCCCTTCATCTTTGGCTTCCTGGTTTAGTCTGTCTGGGACTTTTGTTATTTGTTCCCTGGTGCTTTGAATTGGTGAACCATAAGATTACTGAGGTGGCGCATATCTTGCCTTGCTGAACTACAGAAATTTGACAACATTGTTTAGTACAGACTGACTACTCCTTTCACTTCCTTGTCTTTGAAAATTAAGTATTTGCAAGTACCACTCCAATATTCCTGCAGTGGGTACAAATATGAGATAAACAAACCATAGAGGATTTGTTTCCATTAATTGATGATGGTTTTCATGCATATGTGTGAGCCTGTCTTCGAGTCCACATCCAAAAGACTCAACTGATAAAGTAGCATGCTCCTGCAACACTTCTGTGGTGTGAGTTAGTTGAAAGTGGAGAAACACTAGTGTCTACATTGTCTACAAATGAAGAGAGCAAAATTTGAGGCTGCTTCTCCTTAACTCATCATGCTTGGATGAGGTTTGTGACAAAGGTTTAGTAGAGAAAGAAAAAAATTCAGCTCACATTTATTTTTTGACTGAGGATTTTAGAATTTTGCCAGACCCCTCACCACTATGATCAGTGTTCTCTGCAGTTGCAATTTATACCCTTTCATCTCTCCCAGGAAAACCTGCAGAGGCAGAGATGATCATCTAACACCACTGCCTTGGACCCCATACCACATGGATATGATGGGTACAATCCCCTCAGAGTCTCTTAGTACAAGGGCACTCCATTCCTCCCTTTTCCTATTCATAGACAGGTTCATTATTTGAAAAGAAATGAAATATTGCTGAAAAAAAATAGCCTAGACACTTGGAGTAGTATAAAATACAGGGGTTCTGAAAAAGATGAGGGAAAAATCTTCTTACAGATTATGAGGTTTGAGGGCTGGGAACAGGTGGGTTAGATCCTCTACAGGGCCAAAATATCCAGCAACCACTTACTCTGCATTTAAGGGTTTTTCTTAGTATATTATGTCACGTTAACCATGGGTAGGATATTGTAACTTTGTCAATAAGGTTTCATAAAAATTCTAGAACCTTTGTCAATAAGGTTTCATAAAAATGCTAGAACAAGTGCCTATTTTATTGGTGAACATAATTCACTTCTAAGAAAACACCTCAGCCAGAATTTTCAGAAGTGGACAAAGACTGTAAATAATTCAAGTTTTAGATACCTAGCCTCAGATTTCTAAATCTTCTTGACTGGTGTGTGGAGAGGACATGAGTGATAACACTTCTTTCCAACATCATCCCTTTTTAAGCTCTGTTCCATTTACAGCTTCAAAATGTATCGGTCCAAAATAACTTGCAAGTTCTACATTTTCTCCTCACTTCCTCAGAAGATTCATTCAACTTACAATTTTGTATAAGCATTCCTCTGGACTGTTTTATATGCACAGATGACATGATGATAGAAGTCATAACCTGTTCAGGTGTTCCTTTTTGAAATGGGAAAGAAACCTTTCAAAAATTGATTTGAATTTTTCATCAGTTGAATGATGCAATTCAACAGCAGCAGCTATTAACCAGAATTAAAATTGGCTTTGTCAAAGATCTCCCAGCATATCTTTGTCAGCCAGCCAGAATTTCCCAGTTTTGAAACTGGCAATATGCAACACTGAGTGGTTTAGGGAAGGAAAAAAGGGGCAAATCAAGGTGGTTTTCCCAGTGGAATTTTGGTATGTGCATGTTGTCAGTATGTTTTACTGTCCTCAGTATTCTGTCTCCTTCTCCCTCTTTCTTTGCCTTTCACTGATTGACTTCTCATACAGCCACTCATCCATACACTAATCTGCCCTCTAGTTTTGTTCCCTTAGGTAAGCATCTTTTCATTTTCGATAGAGATCCCTTATCTTCATCCTTTTCTTGTTCATAGAACCTCCTTCCATGCTGCAAACAAGTTCTCCTTTGCTTTTGTCCTTCCTCCAGCATCCTGGACTCTTTCAGTACTGTTCTTTTTTGTCTTCAAACTCACCATCTGCCCTATTACTATCTTTGCTGGATTTACCACTATTCTTCCTTGCACTCTTTTTCTATTCCTCACACTCTCTTTTTCTCTTCCTCCAGTACCTCCATATCCTACACACCGTCTGTGTCATTCATAACAAATTCATGGAATGTAATCTGTTCTGTCCTATGAAGTAAGTATGAATATAGAAATAAGAGCAAAAGAAAATGGGTACATTAAATATTTTTATGTATTAAACAGAGCATTCCAAGCACCCCCAAGCAAAAGAAAAATAAAGAGTTTATGAAAGGATCCAGAAATATTATCTGTGTGGTTACAGCAGTGGAGTCATGAAGGAAATTGCCAAAATGAAAGACACAAAACAACTTCTCATACACTGGTGTTGTATAAAGGATATCATGAAAAATATGATCTAGAAGTTAAGCTGATTAGGTTTGGCTATAACCAGTATGTTATTTTTAGAAATAAGATAAAGATAAGACACTCAATTCTGATAGTTAAGCAAAAGGAATTTGTTTGCTACAGCAGGTCAATGTTTCAATTCTGGTGAAAAATGGAATGTTACTTTGATGAGAAACCCAAATCAGAACAACTGGAATAACCAATGGTTATTTTATAAGAGAGTTATAACAGAATTCTTGAGAGACTTATAAGGGAGTTTCCTATTTGTGTTCAAAATACAAAAATTCCCCACACAATTAAGTAGGTTCTTCGTCACACAAACACACACAAAAAAATAATACATAAGTAATTGTCCCAGAACAAAAGGAAAGGTTTTCTTCACTGGTGATTTCACCACCACCAAACATGGAAATGTGTGGCATATATCCATGGAATTTCTGACTGCCAATGCTGATATGTTGCTAATTTTTTAAGACAAAATGCTGATGGAATTTTTCCAGGACTACCTTTTTTAAATACTTTACATGAGACTGACATTTTCTTGGGAAGTTAGATAAATCACAGAGCTTTTGAATCTGTGAGAGGTCGATCATGGCATTGTTGCCTTTATTCTGTATCTTTTTTGAACATTAAATGTTCAGGCATTCTGATTATTTTTTCAACTACAATGGAATCACTATTTTTTCCATAAAACATTAAAATCACTTTTGTTTTAACAGTCTTGCTAGTATTTATATATATCAGTATCTTCCATCTTCTGCAGAAGTTAGTGAACTATTCTCAAAAACAACCATGACAAATGTTTCTTTATCTTGCTAAAAGTAAAATTTACTCAATCACTGTTGGCTAAGTTTCATCCACTCCACCATGTTAGCATCTGGTCTTTCAGCTTTCTAGAACAAAATTTTCATTCCACTTTCAGTTATTTTTCATTTGAATCTACTCGCTGTTGATGATATTTATTCCTTGTAATAATGTAACACCTGCACTCCTTGTAATAGCACTGGACAGAAAAAAACTAACCCAGGAATCCGGCGTGTAAGTAGATGTACCAAACAGAAGCACACAGTCAAGACGAAACCTTAATTCTTCCATGAACAACAAAACAAAGCCATGCAATGTTGATCAGTATGATAGGAGATCAACTCACCCACTAGCAGCTTGAACATTGTCAAGGTTATTTGTTGATATCCCAGCACAAGAGACGTGTGCAGTGCAATATCAGAGCGAATGGTGAGTATGCATCATCACCTGAGGGGCAGCACTGGTTAAAGCTCTGACAAAGTCTTGCTGGTATTGATATGTATTAGTACCTCCTGACTCCCAGAGAAGGTAGGAAACCTCAAGAACAGCCACGGCAAATAACTTTTAGCCTGAAAAGTCACAACTTCTGTTATGCAACTCAGTCTTCCTATGTTTTAGCCAAGGGACTTTCATGAGAAATAGTACTATAGGTGATGTGAGAGGTCACATGAAGTCACAGTGTTGTTCAGTCTCCTGTACTGAGGGCCTAAATTCTTCTGGACCTACAGCAACAGGGCTTCATGGTGCTGTGTCATATGGACTAACTGGCTTCCATTGGAGCTCAGGTGGAGCTGTCTGCAGCATTCTTTGTTTTGGACCTCAGACATGCACATGTTATATTTCGGATGTCTGGTCACTGATCTCAAGTGGAGAAGGCTGTGAGTTGCCTGGACACGGCAGCTGAACTTATGTGGAAAAGTATTCTTTAAGCGAGCTCTCCTCTCCAGCATCTCAAAAATTCAGATTGCCTTTGCATACAGGTATGTTAATAAATTCCTTGGCTTTTCAATCCCTGAGATATATATTTTTTTTAACTCTCTCTATTCCATTTCTAATATTGTTTACCAAAAAACTTACCTTAGGCACTGGGGAGAAGTTTGTCAGAGTAATGACAGCCCCACTGATTTACAGTCATAATCGAGGCTTTAATTAATGTTTCCTTTGACAATCAGCCCTAGATTTATATTCAAATTGAAAGACCAAAACTAGATACTTCCACAGTGCTCTACAAAGCGCTGACATAAATTCTTGGATTTATGTAGTGCTGTCACACCACAGGATCCTTTGGATCTTCCACACTATTCCAGCACACCAAGATGAGAATTTAATCAATGAGAATCAATTCATAGCCCAGCTTCCCAGCAATTTGTTTTTCAGTCTAGGTGATGCAACAACAGTTTGTCTTTATAAAAGTGTGATCCTTGTTCCCAGGAGGTGCGCAGTGTGGGGAGACAACAGTTTCTTTTCCCCTGTTGCTACAGGATATCGTGACAACTGTTATTCCCTGCTTTGCAGGTGCAAGATGTAACTCCTCTCCTCTCTTTCTCTGTGGGGGATGTTTTTTCCACTCTGCCTAACGAGCATCACCAGCAAAAATCTGCAGAAGAGATAAGGGAAAAAAAGGAAACCCTTGCATGAGAAATATTAACTAATAGTGAAAAGACTTCATGTGGAATGGAAGGAGGACTTTTTGTCTTGCTAGCACAATTTCTAGTTAAACTAACTGGCAAACCGATCTACAGTACCCCATACCAACTTTTAATTCAAAATCACAGTAATCAGCATGAGTTACAGCTCCCACCTATGTTTTACTAATGAAAGGGTAATGCCAACACAGACTTAACTGTTATAGGTGCTAATAATAAGTATACTTCTTTCCTCTGTGAATGGCTAGTTCAGCGGTATGTTGTAAAGATGTTATTCTTTTAATCAAATTGATAAGTTTGGGAAAACAGACTATAAAGTGACAAATGAGGGACTTACTGGAGGCAAAATGAAATATGCCTGATGGACTCCTGACAGAAATAAACAGTGTAAATCAACTTTATTAACCACTCAGACATGGAGGCTATGTCCCTAGCATAACAGAAGAAAACTGAAGACAAATACCGTTTGGAAACTACAGAGGCATCACCGCTGGCTCTCACAAGTCACATCACTCTTGGCCACTTGCTCCTCTGCTCTGCAGCCTGCCCAGGGGCACAAGACTCCAGGAGTTTCTGTCGTCATGAAAGGTGATCTTGAACTGCAGGTGGAAAATTACAAAGGCAGAGGACTGAGGTCTTCTTACTCCTGCAAGTTGTCTTTGCCAATGTGTAATTTTCCTATTGCTCCCTGGGGTGCACCTGCATGCAGAGAAAGGAAGCAGGTTTAGTCTTGAGCTCACATTCAATCTTCTAAAAGTGAATGCCAAAGCACTGTGAAACCGGATAACCTTATCTTTCCAATTGCCTTTATCCACAGGGATAGTTTAGAGGTAAATGGAGATACGAGAGACTGCTGTTGGCATTGTGAAAGACTATGGTTAAGCTAAGTTAAAGCTAAGTTAATCAAACTTAATTAAATTTAATTACATTAAATTAAGCTTCTAATTACACTGTGCACATTGAAAACAATTCGGATCTATTTTAAGAGATTTTTAGTACTACTAAAGTTTTCCTATTTGTTGTTCACCTCCCCTGACCTCTGCTTGCAGTCTGTGTGTGTCTCAGAGGAAGACTTTCCTGTCCCCCTGTCCCAATGCATGTCTGGAAAGCTACTGCTTTCTCCTGGATATGACTGTAAAACACCAAAATAACATGAGGATGCTTGCCCTAGACTACACAGTCTGGTGGGGTTTTTTATTACATGACAATAGACAAGGGAAGCTTGAAATCAACTGGTTTTCTTATGGGAGTTACAGTCTCCATCATTTCCACTGTCATCTTCATCCACTTTGAAGCAAGGGCAAGTCCTGTTTTAGACTGGACTTTCCCATTTGTAGATCTATTTCTTGTTGACTCTATCATTATACAATTAAAGATAATATAGGTAACTTAAACATTTAATTTATTTAATGACACTGAAGAAAATTTTTAAGGTCAGAGGAGATCTGAGGTCCTGAAGACTCACAGAAGTCATGATTCATGAGCAATTTTCAGCCTGTAGTGATAGCTGGCTGACAATGAGGACAATGACCAAAGGTCTGAGAGAGATGTTGCCAGGAAAGCATCTGCTATCAGAGGTACATGAGAAACCTGGGAGAAGAAGTCTTGTTCATGTGAAAAGAATATATTTTAAAGTTTATTTTAAAATAGAATGAGACAGAAATCCTGTTTCCTCATTATAAGGAAGACTTTCACTAGAACATTTCTGGTTTAGTTTACATGTAGAAAATACCAGCATAAGCCATGTCTGAAAACTTGGCATGTCTCCTGGCAGAGCAGCTTCAGAAAACAGACTAAAAGTACAATGGAAATACCTCATGTAATACTAGCACCTCTGAAGGGCTGAGCATTTTCTAAGCAAGTAGAAGTACGTTAGTAACGTGAAAGATAGAAACAAACATAAAATATCAAATAAACACACAGAATGCAAAAGGTCAGCCATATAAAAACATTTCCATTCTACTGAAACAGATGCCATGGATGCAAACCTGTAGAAAGAAGTGCCTGCTAAGGAAGCACCCCCTCTGGTCTCTATCTGCTCCTGTTCCTACAAACCAGTTCTGCACCTTGTGTCTGAGAGGTGGTGAGAATCCATGATGAGTCAATGATGCCACAGGCAACTACTTTTGATACACTTCTCATACAATGCCGCTGGAGGGGTAGGCAGTGAATGCTTGTTCTGTTGTGTCTGCATTGCCTTCCTGCAGGATGAATGAGGAAAAAAGCCCTTCCTGTAAGTCTGGGAACTCAGACTTGTATTCATACAAGTTCTGCCCATGACTGTACACATGCCCTGTGTCTCAGCAACAAGACTACTTGGGACTGGCTGTGTTGTTGGATTCAAAATGGGTTTGCTCTAATGTGTTCTCCACTGTGCTCTTCTGTGAAGGACAAGAGCCTGTGGAAGATCTATGTCTTATATGACACCTAAAAGCAGGTTAGACTACTGAAGTGTGAAGTGAAGGAAATTTTTATCTCACAGGCCCTCAGCTAAGACATCCTATAGATACACAGGCAGTCAGATGCTGCAGTTTAGTGTTTCCAAAAATACCTCATTTCTCTACTTTGGACACATAGGGATGGCCTGGACTCTGTGACAAGGAAAAGACAAAAGAGGTACCTTGTGCAGGTATGCACTTAAGACCCCTGCAAAAAAGAATACCTCACAGAGTCCCACAGGTCCATAAAGTCTGTCATAGGTCTGTACTAATTCAAAAATCATCATAAAACTATCCGGCAGAAATCCACTCTCTCAGTTCCCTGGCTACCACGGCATCACTCTAGTATGACATAATTTACATGAGGAAGTACCAAAACTTATTACATGCATGCATTCTCTGCAGATATGCTTAACTTGTAAGGACAACTTGGCTGTGCTGCAAGTAAAGGATGGTGGCTGATAAATGCAAAGTTTGTATTGTTTGTAAGAGGTTGCCAAACAGAGGTCTGCCCTTACGAGCCATCTGAGAAGTATTATGGCTTTCTCCACTCTCCTAGGACCTGACTGGTGGCCTGCTCCTGGAATGTTTTGATTCTTCAAGTATACTGGTAGTTTAATTTGGATGTATGGAAAAGCCATGACTATATGCTCTGGGATTCTTTGACAGATAACTTGTGAGTTGTATAATATTTGATCACAACAGTCTTGGCTAAAGTCTATTTGAACAACCCTTGCTAGAAATCACAGAATTTTTCAGGAGACAGATTTTTAGGGTTGTTGTGGGTTGTTGTTTTTTTAAACAGCATTTTCAGTTTAAAATTATAAAGGAGAAGACTTTCAGCGTTAGGTGGATCATATCAAAACATAAATTGAGATATTTGTCATAACTTAGTAATCTGTCTAGATAATATTGCTGTGTAAAATCAGAATGGGAGAAACTGAGAGCCATTCAGAATTGTCTTTCCTCAAAATGAGTACAAACTTAGACAAGTCCTTTCTAGAAATGGTTTCAATAAAATGAAATAATGAAGAAAAGGAAACTAAAATAAAAAATAAACTAGGCCAGTATGCAGTCCTACTAACCCCAACATCTTGCAGAACACCCACCCTTTTCAGTACCATCTAGTATTGCCTAGCTTGAGTTTTCATAGCTCCTTTCAGGTTGCATCTGAGCCTAAAACATAGGACCAAAGAAATCCTGGTGAAGATTAATATCTGGGGGGGATGACAGAATATTAATAAAAGAAAATAAATCCAAATACTACACTGTCAAGAAAACATTCACCTGCAAATCAAAGGGAACACCAAGTTCTGCACAGGCAAGTTAAAAAAATTCAACATTTTATGTAGAGGAGGAAGACACTTTCACCCATAGACAACCCTCCCTTTCCTCCAGCTCAGAAGAGAGGAGGAATAACGTTAGCATAATTCATGCCAACATAAATAAGAGACAAAATGGGAAAACTTTGGCTGGTGTCTGACAATGCGTATTTCTATTCTGACAAGAAAGAAAATGTAGTCAATATATTTTGGTAGGTTAGAAACATTGCAGATTACAGTGCTGTCCCAGCCATACCAGTTCCACCAGAAGAGGACTGAGGAACTTGCCTGGTAAGCTTTGGGTTGGACAGAGATGTCCAGCAGTGGCAGAGGGCAAATATTCTACTTCTGTGTAGACTTTTGTATTGTACCATTAACTAGTATCCTTACAAACTTAATTATGTAAGAGAGGATGTTTCTAGAAAAATATTAGTTTGAAAGAAAGAAAAAGAGAAAACTGTCAGCTTTACTTTAATTTACATTCTCCATTCCAGAGTTTCTTGACTGTGTCTACGCAGAGATGCTTCTTTTATTTTTTTTTAATCTTTATTTTAATTCAGGTTTTTTGCCTCCCTAATACAAAACGTTTTAGCAGTTCCATTTATACATGTTTTTGGAAGGTCAGAGGAGTTATGGCCAGTGATGATAATTACACGGAAAAAAAGAGGAGCAAGCTAGAGCAGCTTGTTACCTGAAGGCTTTAAGGTCACCGCATAAATTGGAAGCTGTGCAAGTGTACCTATAGCTTAAGTTTGCCTTGCCCGTGCTTGCACACACAAAAACATGGCATAGGTATGTTGGAAGATAAGCTGTGCTTTCACCTTCCAAGGAAGAGGAATGGCATAGTGATTTTTTAAGGGTAGAAAAGTTAGGGTATAAGAAGTTAGATGGTGTGAGACAATGTCAGCTTCACAAAAGAAAACATTAATGTTTTGGAAACAGAGAGCTGGTTTCCTCTTCAGAGTTCCATCTGTGACTGACAGCTTACAGCCAGAGGGGCCACCATAAATAAGAACAAATAGGCAGCAGATACTTCTAATTCTTATTCTTTTTCTAATTAACTTCCATCCATTGCACAAAAGAGTACAGCAAACTCAACAAGAGGAAGAGAACAGAAATGGAAAACCTGCATGCAATGGTGTTCCGTCTATGAACTCACAGCATCTTCTTGCAATACTGTTTTCACTGGGGTATGTGGTGATACACATTCTCTTGAGCAGGGTCTCATGCCACCCAGGGCTCCAAAGATTATCTTTAGCTTCTTGAACTGCACTCAGAAATTCAGCTGAAGGTCTTACAAGAGTCTTGCTCCTTTACACTCTTAGGTACCAGTACATATGGGATGGAATGGAATGGAATGGAATGGAATGGAATGGAATGGAATGGAATGGAATGGAATGGAATGGAATGGAACAGAACAGAGACAGGTATCTGTAATTAATCCAATCTTGACTTTTACCAGGATGCTAATAGATTGTGATGCTTTCAGAATATCTTGAAGCATATCCAGGTTCATCATTGTACAGTGTATCATCAAAATTTTATTGCATTCAGCTCTAGAATGTATTTCCATCCTACCACTTATACATGGAGAAAACCTACACCATCTTGAGTTTTTAAATAAAACCTAGCACTTGTAGGTCTTGATTTAAATCCTGTAAAAGTCGGTGGAAAAACTGTTGTTTTACAGGTGCGACTAGGTGAAGGCACATGTAATACTTTCTATGTGTAGCACTCATAGCCATTTAAAGGACAAGGGACTGCACAGTCTCATTTTAAAAAAAGTTAAATTCAAGAGAAGACTGAGGGTCTTACAACAGTCTTGCCACTTTATGCTTTTAGGTACAAGTAAGGATGGGACGGGATGGGACAGGAGCGAAGAGAAATCTTCAGTTGGAAGGGCCCTAGAGCAATAATCTTAGTCTGTGCAAGGGACGTATTATAATGCAAATATAAAATAATCCCATTTCCTTAATGAGGCAAAAGTCCCCCACACTTCCCAAGAGCCTAAGAAATCATGATGGGCTTCATGGTTCAGCCCAGTGATAACAGAATGTACCTTATATGGGTGCCAGCCACCTTCAGACCGTCAATATCTTTGGTTTCATTTTTCTAAACACAAAAATAGCTCATGTTGAAGATTTTATATATCAATAGAAAACCATTCAAAATTCAATTTTATGAACAACATTCAAGAGGGCAGCCTCTCTCTTCTCCTCAAATACTGATAAATTTATCACCTCAAACAGTCATAAGTAAATGAATTCCCAGGCTATTCCTTGGTCTCTCTAAGCATATGTAACAATAAAGATCAGTTGTGAGGACTTACAGTTCCATCAAATGGCCTGGAAAGACATGAGAAGGTAGCCTGTCGTCTTCAGTTTCCTGCTGGATATCTGACTTGGCTGCCTGGCTGCTTTCTGGAGTGCTTTCAATCTCGGCTTGTTTGAGTGCTTCTGTTTGCAGGTTGCTTATTCAATTCACCACTATAAACAAAACAAAATTGCTGATCTTTTGTTATTAAGTTAAGATGGGCTTACATGTTTGTTTCTTTCACTTAATTTAGAAACATTTATTAGGAGAGGGGGACATTATTTCTACCTTTTCCTGCTGAAAGTCAGTAGCACAAGAATCTGAATAGATAAAACCATTTATTACCTGGGTAGAAATGTGTAGTTCCTAGAAGAAGAGGGTCAATATGTGGTTCTTTGACATTCTGTTCTTTGTGAGGCAGTAGCATTAAGAATATAGTATAATAACATACCCAAAGTGCCTATACCTAAAATTTACAAAGCAGTTTAATTCCAAACAAGAATGAGTTTTTTCACTCATAGCTGTTATTATCCCATATTTCATATGGATGGCTAGAAACAGGGAGCACTAAGTAATATAAAAATAGAAGAACTGTGGCAAAGTATAAGTTTCTGATTGCTATTCTGATATTTTTCTTGCACGTTCTCTTTTGTCAAATGGTCTTTGATGGGTAAAGATTTTCTTTCCATGAGAAGGCAGGTCCAGATTATTACATAATATGAAGTTCTGTACTTGTAATTTGTCTTTTAGTTTTATCCCTATGAGTTCTTATGTTTTTATTATTTTACATAATAAAAAAAAAAGTTAAAAGTAAAAAAAGTTAAAAAGCTTCTGGTGCTCAGCGGGAAGATGGTCAAAGTCATGGCTGGATTATGCAGTGAAACAGCTGAAACATGTCCCTGTTCCCCTGAAAATGAATTTGGTGCAACCTTTGTCATGGCTTTCAACATACTTGAGTTTATCAGATATCTGACTCTTGGTGGCAAAGCAGGTATTAATAATGGACAGTAAGTGTAAATTGCAGTGAAGATACAAAGACATGAAGCCCTCTGTATTTTGTTTTCCTTTAAGGAGAAGTTAAGGTGTTCCACCCTCCTGCAGTTATGTATCATCACCTTAATGCAAGAATCACATTGGGCTGCGTAGCTCCGATTATGCACAAGCACAATGTTAAATGTTATGATGTGAGACATAATTTATTTCTCCAGTACTTCATTTCAATATTTGTGTGTGAAGATTTTGCAGGCTTCTGACTTTGCAGGCTGCAAATTCTCTCTATCTCTTTCTCCTATTGACCACTTGTTAAATCTTTTTGTTTGTTTCCCACCTTTCCCCTGGGACCCACAGACAGACAGCCTTGCCAGATTCATTTTCTGATCAAAGCTGTTTGATTTGGTCAATTTTGCCACATTGGAGACGTTCTCTATTACAGAGATAAATAGCCTTGGGCTAACTGTCAACGAAAACTTGTAAGCTAATAAATTATTCCAATTTCTTCCTGCAGATTTCTCTGGAGACAGCCCTAGGAAATACACTTTTTGATTAGTAAATTTCTCTGTGTGTGTGTCTGGACATTCAAATGTGTCGACTTTGATTAGCACCATTGCTTTTCAAGTAGACGCTGGCTGAGGGGCTGTCAGTTGCCGGCAGCCCTGATGCATAATGCATCAACTGGGCCCGGAAACAGGAGCCTCATCCAAGGCTGGAAAGGCGGGAAAATTGTCCCAACAGCCCTTTGCACCATGGGAGCAATCCAAGTTGCAAAGACTTTGTCATCTGCAGACACAAGGCCCTGGAGAGAAGAAGAGTCTCGGAAAAGGAAAACCAGGACTCCAGGGTAAGGAGAGAACTAGGACACTTGCTGCGGCTCCCTTTACTTCCACAACCTCCACTGTCCCCATAAAAATTGCTTTCTTCCCTCTTCTTCTTTCTCCTCCTCCTCTTCTTCCTTCTCCTTCTGCTCCCCATCCTCTGAGGAGGATCGGATTTCGCTTCACCTCCCACTCGGATTCCTGTTCATCTGCTGTTTGCCTAGTTAAGGACCTGCAGGTTGTTATAGAAACAATATTTTGGCTATAACAAATCAATCGGTGCGTGTGAACACAAACATACAGATCATTTATCAACTGCAAAATACCCTAAATTATGACCTTTCTAAAACCTATCAGAAGGGCGAGGGAATGCATAACGTAAATTAAACTTTGAAGGGTCAGCGATTTTTACTTTCACTATTCATCTTTCTTTCACCTTATAGGTTTAAGAACAAGAGTGCTGTGTAATTACATTTCAATGGGGTGCAGCGGTTCATTATTCTCTGCTATACCAATCTACTGCAACATTTCCAATGCAGTCAGGTACATTTCAGCAGATATTAGTTGCATAAGACCATACTTGCTTTTTTGGATGGATAACATCTTCTAATGCAAAACAGTGTAATTGTCTCAATTTACAAAAGACAGCAACAGTAGGGGTTTAAAATCAATATTCTTGTTTACATTTTATTATAAAAGTGATGAAGAGTGCTTTGTAGTTTCCTTTCTGTTGTTATTAGGCTTTCTCATTTTCTACTGGCTCTTTCAATCCCTGATTCCTCTGCCTTCCCCCTGAAATTTTGGTTTTGTGATGGAACCCGCAGTGATGGAGAAGGGCAGCTTCCAACTGAAAAGACTTGTGATGCCAATTATTGATTTACATGATGTGGTGGCTAAGAAGCATAGAGTCATTTAAGTTATAGCCATCCAGCTGAGAATTCACAGGCCTTCTACCAGTAC
>NC_091431.1:51178241-51190741 GCF_032191515.1 Phaenicophaeus curvirostris | reverse complement strand
GAAAGGACGTAAAGAACCAAGGCAAGTTCTGGATTAATTTTACTGCTGTGTGGGAAATCAAGGTCTGGGAATCCCTGAATTTTAAATTATATTGCATTATTAGCCTACACATATGTGGCACCTGTACAAGGACAAATTCCTCTGCTCACTCAAATAAGTGCCCCCAACATATTTTAAGTGAATTGTGCAAATTCAAAAAAAAAAAAAACAACCCAAAAAAACCCCAAACTACCTTTCAAAACTCATTAAAATAAAGAATTAATTTCATATACAAATACTTGTTAAAAAATTTACCGAAAGATTCTAGAATTTGTCTTTTGCTAATACTGGGACAAGATTCAGTCACCTCCTCTCATTATCCTTGATAGATTGATGGATGGGCAGGGGTAGCCTTTGAATGCTTTCTTGTGTTTTTAAACTACACGTTTGGCGTTTCTAAATAATTTATGTAATTCAACTTTACAGACCTGAATTTTCATTAAACAAAATTTTCAGTTGCCTGATAAGTATTTCCAGAGACTATTTTTAAATTTGCATGTGCAAGAAATCACATGAGAAGCACCTGCATGTTTACCTAGTAGGAGAGCAAAATCAGCCCAATGCAACTGGTTAAATCTATCATAGATACACAATAAAGTATGGGTAGTGAATATTGGTAGACTAATCACATTCAACCAGGCAACTCTTTAAAAAGTTCTGCCAACATGATCTCAGGTAACCATTTACTTAAAAACTGAGAGAAAAGTATGACCTGTTAGTGGCTGGACTTCAACCAGTAAAAGAAATTAAAACCAGCTGGTATATGTAGCTCTGTTTTTCAGGAGTGTGACGTAAGTCTCCAAAACAGCAGCATGGCCCTGTTGCTATAGAGGGACAACATGGAAAAGAACACCGCTAATGGAGAAGACTTTGGTTTATGGCTTTAGTTTGTGTCTTCTTGACATTTAAAGAAGTATTGAAATACATATTCTTTTTTTAAGAAGTATATTCTTCTCCTTTCTTGATTTAAGGATCCAGGTCTTACCAGTGAAAGAACAGTCACCAAATGGGAAAGAGTAAAAGTTTAACAATTATGGGGTTTTTTTACTCTTTGCTGTCTCCGCTTGCTCACATTTAACTGCAACGGCAAATTACAGCAAGGCAGTGTTTGTTTGATGCTACTCTTCTGGGTAACATCCAAAGAGTCACAATATAATGTCTTGCCACACACAGACTCTGAAATAAATCATCCAGCAGTGGCAGAAAAAAACAGTTGTGAGTCTTGCAACAATTCTAAGGTGAAATCAGGCAGGAATATCTTCTGTAAACATCAGAGGAAAAAGGAGAAATGTGAGAGGACAAGCCAAATGCAATCACTATAGAATGATTTGCACATCTCCATTATCTCAGCTGCTTTTTGACACCCAGAGTATTGCAGAAGCCCATAGTCAAAAATTACTTCTTCAGGAAGTGTACCTCATTGATTCTGCACACATATACATATTAGAGATCTAATTCACATACATCTTGCCAGAACTTTTTTTTAGCTCTGTGACTTAAGGCCATAGACAGGGAGTTCAAGTTTGTACAAGATGACTAGCACCAGACCAGGACACTAGGTGTCTTAAAATAAAATACTGAAAGGGGAAGTCTCTTAAAATATTAGAAGGATCTATTTTTAAAGCTGCCATGCTGCTCCCCTCTAGTTTTTCACGCTCCTGACTTTTCCATTGTGGTGTCACTGTGTTCCATCCTGCTGGGTTTTTATTAAGTCCTAGCGTTTTCCTCTGAGAAATTTTCTTCATCATGTAGGCCTCACTGCTGGTTTTGGACATGCTAAATGAAGACTGTCAAATGTCACCACTGTCAGATGCCAAGGTCAGTGTTTTCAGTATCAACACAATGGGAAATAATACATTTAATTTCTTTTTTTTTTCCATTCACCTCATACCAACTTGAAACACCATCTGCAACATTATCCACATGGTTTAAACTGATTTTTTTATCAATCTGCTGTCTTAAGTCCATCTTTATAAAGATTTACACAGGGCATCTTGAAAGCAACAAAAGTGCTATATTTAGATCCCTCTTATGTTAAAGACGTAATACCTTTACTTTCGAAAGCAAGTAATCACTAGTTGCACAAATTGTGCTATGCACCATTAGACTTTTGTTTTCAATATAATACTGTTGATTCCTGTTCTCTTATAACCAGTCTTTCATCATATGTGTTCACCAGTAGACGTAGAAGGATATATTGGTTGAGTGAGAGCTTCTTCACATGAAAGGCTGCAGAACAGAGTCATTAAAACCAACAAGTTAAGAGTCTTAGAGATAGTACCATCTTGGTACCTCTTATCTCCCTGGAAAGGAGTACCAGAAGTAAGAACCTCTCCTGTTCTCTCTCTAGCCTTTGAAAAGTATGTTTGATGAGGCCTTTATTTCACCTTTTCCCTTAGATATGAAACCAAGTACAGAGGCGATGGTGTTCCTAATGCTGTTTTTACAAGCAACTTCAAGTTCTTAGTCTTTTGATTCATCCTCTTGCTTCTCCTATGCTAAGTATACAAGTGTCAGCGACAGCTTGATCTCAACCAGTGGTGCATTTTTCTTGTTCCAGTGATAACAGCAACACATGGGGGGAGAAGATCTTACTGCAGGAGAAAGCAGTGGTTTGTTATCCTTTGTTAGTGCAGATTACTAACAGCCAGTAGATGTGGACACCTAACCTACAGCTTGTCCCTACTTTCCTTTTGGATGTTATCCATGGTAAGAGAGGAAGCTGATGAAGGACCCACTTTAGGACTCATACTGGGAGCTGTGGTTAGAAAGCTTTGCCTAAGGACAGGGTACTATTTCAAAGAGGAGGAAAAAAAAAGAGAAAAGCAAATATGAGAAGTATAGAAAATGGTATTCTATGTTTTTCCTCTATAATAAAGCTCCCTGGAAACAAGCCAGTCTTTAGCTAGCCAGGGTATTCTGTGGTATTAAAAGATAAAAAGGTTGAAATACTTCATTTGCAATTACAAAACACACTTCTCCACAGCATGGTAGTGCCATGTCCTCATTAAATGAACTGCCAGCAGCAAATGACACTAGAAGATGTGTAACTTTGGCCTATTAGATACAACTGCAGAGTGGACTATTTTATTCTATAAAAAATAAATAAATCTTAGCAATGACTTCAGTAAGCTAAGCTCTACTTTCTAAAAATGCATTAAAAATGCATGTAAAAAATGAATCTGAGTCCATAAAATCTTTCTGCTGCATTTAGCCTAGGATCATATTTTTAGACACAAAGAAATAAGAAATTGTGATGCTACAGTAACTGTGTGTCCACATCATATTAAAATAAAATGTTTGTTTGACCACTTGTGTTCCACTAGAGTGCTGTATGTAAGAAAGTGTTCATGCTGATACAAACAAACAGTCCAACATTGCCTTTCATGAAATTACAGTAGCTGATTTCATCAGTTGCTACACATGGCAGAGAGAGATAACTAATTAACAGAGAATTCCCTGTGAAAACATAATTCTGAAACATTTTGGCTTCACCTTTCAGCAGATGGACTGGAAGCAATACTACAGGAGAATGAACCAAGCCAATTGAGTGATGGGGCTCTTTTATTTTTTTTTACATACCGCAGATATTTTTGTCATCATACTAATAAATCTAAATAAAATCCAGCACTAATATGTTGAAAATAACAGTCTGGTAAAGTTCAGCTGCAGTGACTGCAGTAAAGCCTGATTTTTCGGAAGTGCTGGGCGTCAGGCGGTTTCCATTAATTTCCTTCCAGGGAAGGAGCCACATGGAGCACAAATGAAGGTGGGTGGAGCTGCCACCACTTAGTCGTCTGGAGAAGAAGCTGAGTGAGAGAGTTCATTTAGGCCAATTGATCATATATACAAGCTTTTGCAGCCAAAAACTTCAGTGAGGAAGACATTCTTTTGTTCCTGCACCACATTTTATTTTCTATGTTAAATGGACAAAGACAACATAATGCCCAGACATGACATTGGAAATCAAGAAAGATGTGCTCTAACCTCATGGTGCATGGCTCTGGACAGACAACCTGAGTATTTCTTGACTTGCTCTACCTTTCTATAGAAATAGCCTATCCTGCCAGGAAGTGGGGAAACGCGTTTTCTTCACAGCCCTCACTCCACTGGAGTGTTGGGGGTTCCACCTCTTCAGCAACCAAAGAAAGACTCAGAGGGAGCTGAGTGGACAATACAATCAAGTCCCTTTATTTCCTCATCCCCTAAAATATAAAGCTGAACAATAACTCTTACTTCTTTTGTGTTCAGGGGGGGGCCTTTTGGGGGGATGTTCAGAACAGTAAGATGGGAAGTCTCTGGAGTTACAGCTGTTTCCCATACAATGCTACCCATAGTAGTCTGGAGAAAGGCTGCACAGCAAAAGTGAGGGACACCCATGCGTGTGGTACTTACTCTTGGGGTATGATCAGACAGATCTAATTTCTTTTGGACAAGCAAGATATTGTCAAACACAGCTCCTGGATGGATGCATTCAAAGGGATGATTCTGATCTTTAAAAGATAACCACTCGGCTTTCTGTGATTAGTTCCCGGTGAATTCTACATTAACATGAGATATTCTAAGGAATATCGCACATCTTCCTGGGCTTGCTCCTGCCTAACACCTGCTACGGGAGATGTCTTACTGTAGACACAGATCTCTGTGTTACAAGCCTACAAACAGATTGCTGCAACTTCGTGAAGTTCCATCTGTTCCTTCCCCTCTTCTGCAGGGTTTTGACACTCCTTAGTCAGAGTGGGTTGTGGAGTCCTCCAGATCATCCTTTTTAAGGTTACAAGGCACATCCAGTGAAGATATCTTGGGTAACACCTGGAATGTTCGCAGAGGCTGAGGCTTACACAGAGATACATGCTCTAGCAAGCATCTACAAAATCCTTTCAAACAAGATGCAGACAGGTGGCAAGAGGACTCAGAGTCTCTGAAGTCTTCCATAGCTCATCATGCATTTGCAAGATATTCTTACTGAACTTTATTTCAGTTCCACTGTCTATAGAACTGGGATTAATGATGTTTATCTTTAGGACTGTTGGTAAGAAGTAAAAACTGTTCATTACTAGATAGCAGAAACAATAGAATATGAAGACTGTAAATGTAATGGTGATTTGGCAAAATTTGAGAGGGAAATACCTTACTGAGGAATTGGAATTGTTGATGACAGTTACATTTTATCCAGCTGTGACCCCACACGAAGATATTCCAATGTTAAGCAGGATTTTTGAAGGCATATCGAATAAGTTTCTTCTTTTCTTCCAGCACAGGAAAGGGAAAGGTAAATAAGTGAATGCTGTAAATGCATTTTTGAAGTTTAATGTATTTAGACTTATATTTTTGTCTCAATTTCAACCTGATTCTGAACTACCTGGATTTTCACAAATATGTTTTTCTGACAGCTACAACATCAGTCACATTCACTACAAATAAACGATCTTATCTATAGCTCAAGTTTAACATATTTTTTTACAGTTGGGATGAAGTATGCCTGTGTGTGGTGAAAGAGATTATTACAAATTTGCTACATGGACACTAAGGAGAAAATTCAAGAGAAAACATTGCTGTGTATTTTTTCTGGTTTGAAGATACGGCATGTCCAATCAAAATATTTTCTGTCATGCATTATAGCCAGATTCACCCCTTTTGTGTGGCTGCATTGACTCACTTTGAGCAGCATGCTTGTCTGTCAAATGGAATTTGGATGAATTTTGCAGGATGCTGCAAAATACCTACTCTCTATACCTCACTCCACCAACTTGTCTGGCTTTTTTTATAGTTTTCTGTCCTTTTGCATACAAACACCAGCCTCCATTTGGTTTCCAATCCCTTCACTTATCTGTCACCACCTTTTTCTACCCAATTTGTTGATTAATCAGATGCAGCATACGTTTACTGAAAATAAATACTCATACATGGTGATCATTGTTTTTCTGTATTTTTTTTCAGTGGAAGTTTATACTTCAGCAGATACTGCGGCACAATAACTTTTTCAGAGATGCCCAGGACTACTTGTCCTTGCAGATCACTCATTTCCACCATTCATAATGGAAATGGGGGGATGGAGCTTCCCTGTTTTCTACAGCAATGGAAAGAAATTATATGAGAAGACATGGTTTTGAATGGTGCTGTCTTTCCTAATCTGTCACACTAAGACTAATACATGTGACATGGTATTTTCGAAACAATCACACTACTGGAGGTAAACTCAAACTCACTGGTAACAATAAGAGTTTGTAAACATTTTGGGAGACTTTATAGAGAATAGCTGGGAATGTGGTCATGAATATTTAAAATGTGTGCATGTATCTTCAGTTGTAAGCACCATACACAATTTCAGCAAGGTCTAACTAGATGGAAAAAGAAAGTATCTTTGGGGCTTTATGATGAGGAAGAGTATGGACAAAAGAGACTTGGTGCTCATTTTCTTATTGTACACAGTTTTATTAATCTTAACAAATCTGTTTCGAAATCTCAGATAAAAATACATTTGCATACAAGACTAAGAGCTCTAGTTTGACGAAGACATGCTGTATTTTCTACCCATGACAGAGATGTGGAATGCTTCTTTTAACTTAGAAATGCAGTTCAGCTACAACGATGGTATCACAGGACATGGTTTCTCAGAGCACTGGAAAAAGAAAAGGCTTCTTGCGCACCTGAAATGCCTGTCAACTCAAAGGGGACTGTTCCTTTAGGTATGTGTTACTAGCTTCATACTGTGGATTTGTCGAAGTATTATTATTAGGCTTGATGCCTGTGCCGTTCATAGTAACTTTTAAACTCAAAGAGCAGTTAACTACAAAGACCAATAAGCTCTTTTACCTGCAGCTTTATGGGAACGAGGTAGAAAAGAAAACTGGTTGGAGTGACGGGTTTTTTCAAGTAAAGAATAGTTGATTGGTTTTTGGTCTGCCTGCTTTGTCTTAGTCTTTGCTAAAATTTGAGTGTTGTGGACACATTATATGGTAGTTGTCTACAGGGATCTAGTCCTGCAAGTGTGTTTACTACACACATTCCCCCTTGCTCCAGCAGTTCAGTACTACCAGATCACATCAAGTTTTTCTATAAGAAATAGTATGAAGTGTTTGAATAAGCAATCTGTTCAAACCATCAGGGAAAGACTTTTCCTCCTTCTTGTGTCACACATTTTCTGTTTCCAAATTTGTCTCCTATTGAAGAATGCCTTCAGTAGAGACTCCATTGAACCAAGGTGTTCTGTCACACATTGCACCCTGTCCCTGCTTCCATGCACAATGTCCCTGTAGCCCAGATTAGCCCTGAGGGATAGCATCAGAGCAAAAATAAAGCTGACAACAGCTCCCAAGTTTGAAAGCCAAATGGCTGTATGCATGAGGTTAATCTTCCTGTGTTGTTTGAGATGAAGAAGACTGTGTGAATTTCAGCAGTATAAGACTTCCTCATAAAAATTTATATCACTCCTATGAGCTTTACCTGCTTGATAATCTGCACAAGAGTTTACTTGTTAAGAGTTCCTTGGAACTGTGGTTACATAAATAAAAGACAACTGCCACGTGATGATGTTTTAAAAGCTTAGAAATAAAAATGTCATGAGAGAGGAAGCATCTTTTACTGATCTCCTGGAGAATTAATTATATATGTATGGAATTAGGTTCTTCCAAATATTGTTTCAAAGGGAAGTAATACCCGTGCCTGCAATAAGGAAAAGAGAAGTAGTTAAAGTCTTACGTGTCCTTAATGCATCCTGCAGTCAGCACCATTCTTGAGGTCTCATCTTTTTCTTCATTTATTCAAACCTGATTGGGTATTAGGTGCAAGCACAGCATAGGTTCAAGACTTTGGTATCAACTAGTTTGCCTTTGCATAAAATCGCTAATCTGTCCTCAGTTTCCTGTTTATCTGAAGACCCTTGCTGGTACACATATTCTTCCCTCTGGGAGTCAGCTGCATTTGAACTATGAAGCAAAAGTGGAAAGAAGAAGGTCTGCCAAGGGAGAGAATGAAAGAGCCAAGAAAAATGTGGAGGAAGGTAAAACAAGTTGAACTCTAAGTCTAGGATATGTATTGGGGTGCCAGAAAATCCGCAGTAGATCAGGTTAGACTGGCCTAACACAGCCTCTTTGCACAGGACTCAGTGCAGAAGGTGTCGTCAAAAGGGTTTTAAGTGGGATTAATCTGTCACTACAGAAAATACTTAAATTCAGAGCTTCAAGTCTTTAGCCCTCTCATATTCATGCTTATTAAATTCCCAGTTCATTCCATATTGGGACACTTATGCCCAACCATCCTCCACTCTCACATGCACCCATGCAGTAGTAGCATAGAAAAGTTCAGTGGTTCAATCAAAGAATGACATCAAATAGAGATGAGTGATGTACGTGGCATGATCCTCAGCCCATCACAGAACAAAGCTGTGGGAAGCTGGTTCCTGTGTCCACCCAAGGGTGCGTTTTATTATTTGATCATGCTTTCACTCCAAGGCTGGTGCAAATGGCTCAGGAAGACAAACACAAATGCAGCATAAAGGGAGATGAATTTATTTTGACCTTTACTGAAAATGCACTGTGAAACAAGGCACTTAAGCATTTAGAGTCTGTTACATCTTCACATCATACACGTCCATGTTGATGGGGAAAGTGCTAACCAACCGAAGTCACAGTCAAGAGCTAGAGTGTGTAAAACTCTTGAGGGAAATACATTGCATCCTCTCTTCAGCCCCCGCAGCTTCGGGAACACACACACACACGCTCACAGGTAAAGGAGATTCCCTAGTCGGGGAGAAGGAGGGCAGCGTTCCACAGGTTAAGTCTTGCGACCTTGCTAAAGCCTTACCTGAAGGAAAGGGGTAGAAACGGCAGCTGGAAGAAGGTCTTCCTCCCATCGTTATCACCCAGCGCACTGCTTCACCCCGACGGTGGGTCCAGGAGGACAAGGATGTTCTACCGTCACCCCCTCCCGCTAGCGGGGCTGTTTCCCTCCTCCCTTCCACCACAAACTCTCCCTCCGAGGATCCCACAGGGCAGGAGAGGGGTCCTCCCGGCCCCTCTCACCCCACGGCCCCGACTGGAAACCCGCGCCGGGGAGTTGAGATGTTAACTACAGCAAAACGCGAGGCTTAAAGCCCCCGATACATGATGAATGGGTGCTGGGCCAGCATCTTAAAATCCATGCTTTTGCTTCTCCTTAAACACTTTAAATTGACAGCGCAATAGATCAAACACTTTTACTGAGAGGAGAAGCTTTGGCAATTTAATTTAACCAAGTGCGCGCTTATCAGCATCCCGGGACCGTGTCCCCTGGCCGCGGTTACCCCTTCCCGCAGCCGGCGGGGCCGGGGAGGGATGGCCGGGCGGCGGTGCCCTCCGTCCCTCCATCCTTCCCTCCCTCCCCTTTCCCATTCCTCCCCTTCCCCCCCTTTCCCATTCCTCCCCTTCCCCTCCCTCCCCCGCTTCTCCTCCGGGTGGAGAAGTTGGCGCTCTGCCCACTCAGGCATTCAGCGTCAGCTCCTCAGGGATCAGCAAGCAAAGTCACAGTCTGCACAAACAGAGCTTTCAAATTCATAAAATTCATAGGATTTTTCACAAATGAATGAACACAATTTTCTACCAATTTCCTCATTATGCAAATATGCAAAATATCAAATTTAGGCCAATTAGGGTCCTCCACAGTCCCAAATTCACCCGTTTAAGCCATAATTGCAGAAACTATCAAATAATTACGGTCGCTAATTGGAAATATTTGTGACAGATACAACAAATTCTTGCACAAATTACATTTCATTCTAGGAACCACTGCGCGCCACTGAAATTTTATCGAAGTCTAATTTAACTTACATAATGAGTTGAATTGAGTACTTGTTATCAAATTTGAGCAATTCATAGCCCCGTAATGTGGAATGATCAAATAAATTAAAAGGGAATTTATTCAATATTTTGTTGCGATCCTTTTTTTCGAAACCATTGCTATTTTGTAGGGAATTTCCTTCTCCTGCTCCGGCTGCCAGAGGTGGGTGACACGTGTCATAAAAACCCCGGCAGCAGTCGGAGAAGCAGCAGCAGCCAAGTGTCCTGAGAGCTGACAGAAGATAAAGGGCAACATTTCCAGTTATAGCTTCTTCCCCCGCACCATCACTCTTCCTGCAGATGGAGGGAGAGGGATCGTAAAATGCACGCTCTTACTTTGAAAAATACCTCCGGCTCCTACAGCATTCCATTTCTCCCTTTTTCCCCCTTTTTTTTCTTTCTTTTTTTTAATTTTTTTTTTTTTTTTTTTTGGATAACGCTTCCGGGTGACGGAGAGCAGAGGGATAAGCCCGGCGGGGTGCCGGGCACACGTCCCCCCGAGCCAAGCGCCCCTCAGTGCTCCCCATCCCGCCGCGGGGAGCGGGGTGTGCCCGTCGGGGGGGACTCGCCGTCCTGCCCCCCGTGCAGGAAAACGGAGCCTCGGACCTCGGCGATGTGAACTCGTCGCTTTGTGTGCAGCCAGAGCATTATATACCCTCTTCTGGTGGCCCGGGGGGGTGGGTTTCGGGCGAGAGGGCCGCTCAGGATGCAAACTAATGCTATGCATTTGTACACAATAACTGGGTATAACAGATAATTATTAAACGCGCACTTTGGGCTGGCGTGTAAGACGTTATATACAACCCGTATTTATATCTATACCCCTTGAGTTACCCTCCAAGAGGAAGGTCAGCTCCCCGGACATGAACATTTATTTTTCTTTCTCGCAGCATACACACACACGCACACATTTTTTAACTGCCTGTGGCCTCGTTGTCGGATTATAAATGTCTCCTTCTCGCTGTGATTTGTTTAATCCGTGGAAATGGTGCTGGTCCTATGTAAACAAGCCAAGTGCGGAATGAAGGCAGCCATCCATGCGTGGCCAGCCTGCCTATTTGTCAGAAAACCTTCATAAATACTGAGCCGGGGCTGGGCAAGGATGTGATGTCTCCATTTTTGCCAGGAAAGGGCACGGGGAAGACAAAGCGAGGCAGAGCGCCGTGTAACCTTCCAGGGAGAGCGAGAGCGGCGCTGCCGCCCCCGGGGCCGCGGCTGGAACCGGTCCCGCCGCCGCCCGCCCCGGGGAGGGGGAACCGGCGGCCGGGAGGCAGCGCAGTAGCTCCCCTAGAGCAGGCAGCACCCAGCCTGCCCGGCCCTGCAAAATCACACCCCCGAGCCGCGGAGCGGTTGTCTTGAAGGTTTTTCCTATCCTACGTTATTTTTTCCCTTATTTTTCTTTTTCTTTTCTTTTTTTTTTTTAAATTTTAATTTCATTTTGGGTTAAGAACGAGTGACATGCTCTTCGTGTCTTTCGCTCCAGCTCCTACCATCGTTTTTTTCCCTCCGCAAACCTGCAAAGACGAGCTTTTTTGTGTGTGTGTGAGGGGGGGTATTTCTTTCTGTTAACGTCTGTTAATCTAAAACTTCACTGTGATTGAGCAATACCTTAATTGTTCTCAAAGTCTGCCTTACTGCATCGTTACGAGAACTTATTGCGTCCACTCGGTTACTTATTTATTTATATTTTACTTGAGGAAAAGCGCCTATGCGCCTAAACAGACACTTTATAACAAAAGCAGTAATTACTTCTTGTAATTACTATGCCCCTTATTTATTAAAAAAAAAATTCAGAAAACGTCGAGTATTAAAACGTGAAAGCAGCTATTAATCAAACCTTTACACCTTCTTTAACTCAGGCGTGATGGTGGGTGTTATCATAAATCTACTCTGATAGTAACACAAGAATAATGAGTTCAGTAATGATACCGATGATGATGATAATGATTTTAACCAACAAAGAATGGTGTAGATTTATTGCTAATAATGTGGTACAGGAACCTCTTCATTAAAATTACCTATATGTACTCCTCACTGTTGAAAAGGAGATTACAAAGAGTAGTTTTGAGCATCACCGCAGCCCCACGCCGCTGCCGAAGCGAGGTGCGGGCTGTGCCCGAGGCCCCGACGAGGTGTGCGGGGTGAGGTGAGGACAGCAGCACCCACCCCCTACCCTTTTTTCTTGGTGCCAGCGGGCCTCGGGTCAGGCTGCGAGTGACCCTCCCCGGTCGAAAGGAGACGAGGAGGACGCCGCAAGAGGAGCTGCCCCTCCCGGAGGCGCTGCCGAGGGTGCCCGCTCCGCATCCCGCACCGCATCCTGACTCCCTGCTCCGCTCCCGTAACCACACGGGGGAAAAACCATCCCCGCGTAGGTGCCCGCTTTTAGATACTTCTCCGGGTCCCCTCAGACGCCTGAACCCAGCACCGTCCCTCCCACCGCCGGAGGGCAAAGCCGCGGCCGCACTCGCGGTGTCCTGCCTCTAGTCTCCTTGCAGTAAGGAATTTTCAATGTTAAAAATGCTAATAAAATTTATTCAAGTAAGATGCGCTTAATAAAATAGTGACATAATTACAGTTTGTACATAATAATACATCTGTAGTATTCTAACCTTGGATATGAGTTATGAAATCAGTGTATAGGCCAAT